>NW_021703776.1:58111132-58161703 GCF_005190385.1 Monodon monoceros | reverse complement strand
TCTCTCTCTCTCTCTCTCTCTCTCTCTCTCTCTCTCTCTCTCTCTCTCTCTCTCTCTCTCTCTCTCTCTCTCTCTCTCTCTCTCTCTCTCTCTCTCTCTCTCTCTCTCGCTCTGTCTCTCTCGTCTTGGCCCTGCTTTTAAGGGCTTCCAACTGATTAAGCCAGGCCCACCCAGATTGTCCCTTACTTAAAGCCAACCGATTAGTGACGTTAATGACATCTGCAAACGCCCTTCACAGTACATCTAGATTAATGTCTGATGGAATAACTGGGTACTTTAGCTTAGCCAAGCCGACATCAAAAAAGCCATCACATGGGTTTACGAATGTGTTGGAGATGCTGTGGATGAGTAAAGAAAATAGGTGGTTGGGGTGTGTGTGTGTGTGTGTGTGTGTGTGTGTGTGTGGATGGAGCTGGGGGGCGGGGAGGTGAGTACCAGAAATGGTGGGACCTCCTTGCTCTCCTTTCTAAATCTGGGGTCTTAGGAAAGTCTGTTTGGGGTGCATTGGTGACTAACATATAGCTCAGGGAAGCCATGACCTCAGCTTCCATCACCTTGACACACTGGGGAAGAGCCCAGTCCAGTGTATTAGGTAGGTGGCGGGCCACCAGATCCACGCCCACCTTGCTTTCTTCCTGGCCAAAGGCACGCAGCTGCTCTGTGTTTTCCCCCCACGGCTCCCCGCGCCGGGTGAATCTCTCCATAGTGCTGCCAGAGGGCGCGCGAGCAGAGGAAAACGCCGCGGGGCTCCAGGAGAGGCCAAGATGCCGGTGCTGCGACGCCGGCGAATCTGGGGCGGTGACCCGGAGCCCCTGGCACTCATACCTCTCCTTCCCCAGGACCCCTATCAAGGCTGCCACCCTTTATGTGCATGTTTCAGGGAGGGGCAGACGGGACTCCTGGGAGCGAAGAGCTAATAGATTTGCTTTCCTTTGTAAGGGATGGGAAGGGGCGCTTGCTGGGGAGAGGCGGCGGCCCCAGGACAACTGAGGAGAGACCGGAGGTATCTCCTGCCTCATTTGTCAAACTGTCGGCCCCTACCTCCTACTCCTGAAACCCGAGGGCAGAGTGTCTCAGTGCTCGGGGCGTCGGAAGGCCCCCTGTCCCAAGATGAAGGCACCTGGCTTCCGCTCCCCTCCCATGGGTGCGCAAGGACACCTGGGCGCAGGCCAGGTGGCCGCGCGCAGCCGGGCTGCTGCAGAGTTGCAGCCCGTTTTGCATCTCTCTCCTACGTAACTGCGCCTCTCACCAGCAGTGCTACCCCCTTAAAAGTCAGGGGCCCAAGGCAAAGAGGCAGTTCTTTTCTGTAGTTTTGGGGGTTTTGTCTTTAATCTTAGGATTAAAAAGGATGTCTGCCGCAGCTGACTCATGTCACCCATCTCTCCTTTCTCTTTCCTCCTTAAAAACGCAGTCTTAATGAAATGCTTTTAAAAGCAATATAGATTTTGAGGGAAAGAAAAATCACTAGAGGACTTCAACCAAGGTTTTAACGCAACGACATTATTAAAAATAATAATGGGCCTGGGATTTTGCAATTCTCAAGGGTGGATGGTGAGCAAGGACAAATAGAGTAGATCAGACAGTTGGAAATTATAAAGAGTGGCTGCTCTGCTCATAATTTGCACTCAAAGCACTCATAATTCGCACAATAGGGACATTTAAACACTCAGCGAGCCTGAGCAATAAACACATTTCTCACTCAATCATAACCGAGGTCAGGGAGGGAAGCCGCGGTCTTCTTTTCTTGTCTGATGTAGGAACCTCGTGGCCTCAGCTTATGTGTGGTTTTGGAAAACTCTGACAGGAATGAGTGTCTGGGAGACTTCTCAGTTGTCAAGAAGCTTCTTATGTTTCCTAAAGAAACTCAACCTAGATTCATTAAGCCATGTCACAGAGCAAAGAGAATTAAATATTTTTTTAAGACTGCAACTAATCCTGAAACTTAAATATAGGGGTAAGAATCCTACATATGAAAGGTCTGTGAAATTTTTACAGGAAATGTGCAAAGATGTTGTGTTTAAATATCCTTAGATGAGAAAAAAAATTGGGATTCCACCCCCCCAAAACCCAAATGATTTTCAGCCATCTATTCCCAATCCTCTCCTCACAGACTTCAATTAAATAAAATAACATCTTTTTGAGTCATTTAGGAAAATATTTATATATCAGTGAAATCAAGGAGATTCTTTGAGAGATGTTGCTAATATATATTCGAGTAAGGCCAAACCTTGTATTTATGCTTTTTTTTTTCGTTGAAATTGTAGGCTCATATTAAGGATTTTCCCTCCCTTTAAAAACATCAACACAGTGCCATAACTTCCTTTATTTGCAATCAGCATATCCCATGGTTAACAAAGAACTTTTTAAAGAAAACAAGTGCCCTAATGAAATTCAGTACTTCTTCATAAAAAGAAAAAAGGATCTTTTATATGCACTTTTATATGCACTAAATATATAAGCATAGTGTGTACCTGGTAAAGTTGATTTCTGCTGACAGGGTAACTCAGGTAAATCAACATAAGAGTCCACAGCACATTATAGGGTACAGTTTATTGCGTTTTACCTTCAGGTAAAGACTTCTATTAAGAATGTACAAGTGCCTGCATACCTAGTCTGCCTTGTTTTCCACAGTGCTGTATACATACTCTCTTAAAAAAAATTTTTAATCAAAGCTTGCTCTATTGAATACATTTAATTGGAATCCAGTAGTTAAAAAATATAAAAATTTACTGCTGTAGAAAAGTTTTGATTAGTACTTTCCATTAGCAAATGTTGAGTAAACCCTCTAACAGTCTATTTGCATTCAGACACGAATTGACTTAGCAAAACAGGTGATGCTTTCAACTGTACAAATAAATCATTTCCCATAAATATTCCTAATGAAAGAGGTGGTCTGTTTCAGAGGAAGTAACTGCAAGGAAGACTTTTAAATAATAGTAAAAAAAATTGTTCCCAACCCTGATAAGTACGGGCATGAAGTCTTGAAGGGTGAGTTATTAGGTGTGGAAAGGCAGCATCTAGAAACCTCTCCCACATACATTTTAAAGTAAGCTGCCCTAAAGCATGGCAGAAAGCATCTGGGAAGCACTGCCATTCTCTTATGTCAGAATCTCGCCCTTTCTTCCCCCACCCCCATCCCCCCAAAAATGAACTCAAATACAAAGAAAAGGTGTTTTACCCTAATGAAACGTTTGGGGAAGATGAGAGTTTATGCTGGAATTCCTTGACTTCATGGTGCTAAAATTTTTTAAATAAAAGAAAGAAAATATTCATACTTTTAAACAAAATTAAAATGTAAAAATAGGTTCAATTATCAGAATTTTTGGATTAATCTTCCTTTGATGTTTAAATAGCAATTTGGACTTCATTTGTTAACAACGAAAATAGAAATAAGACTGAGGTTTGAAGGGACATTTTTGGTGCCCCTGTCCCATTTATGATTCTCCAATTCAAGAAGGACTGCATTTCTCTTCAGTTGTTTGTCTAAATCTGGAATCAAGATGGGAATAGTTATACCACTGGCTATTTTCTAAGTAACAAGTCAGTGTTAGTGTTTCATAGATGACAGACCTCTGACTTCACACAATGAAACCTGAAAAAAACCCCACGTGCCGTGGCCAGAGGTCTGAATCTAGACTTTCCTGGTACATCATTTCAGACTATTCTTAGAGTTGAGTGCATAAATATCTTCCTTTTTTTTTTTTAGTATTGCTATGTTTTGGTAAATTCCTAGCTACTTAATGCTGTGTGTGTGTGTGTGTGTGTGTGTGTGTGTGTGTGTGTGAGTTGGGAAGTGGGGCAAAGAAGACAGAGCAACAGGGGGGAAAGGAAGAAAAAGAACTGGGGAGGTAGAAAGCCTCTGCTTTGGGATAAGAATATTACATGTTCTTTTCTACTATCTTATTCACAGTGAATTTAAAGAAGGATATTATTTAACGAAGTGAATCCCTCCTTTCTTTTTCAAAATTGGTCACAGTTATTTCTGTTTCATTATTGTTTAGATGTAATGTTTCTGTTCTATGGCTTATACTGTGTGCATGATACACACACACACAACTTTTCTTTCTCTTTGAATATCATCACTGTTGGCTGTCAATGAAATTGTGAATAACATCTTATTCTTTGTTGCATCCCAATGTTATTTATTTGCAAATTTGATACCTCTATATAATTAATGTAATTCAATGAGCAGCAAACAATACCAATTACAATGCTGTGCATGAAAAGAATGTTACACTATAAGAATACTTCGCAGGAAAATGACATTTCTTATTAGAATTATTTGATTTCATTAGGATGAAAAGAAAATGTTAGTATAATCTAATCAAATAGTAAGCAGTCAGGAGAAGCAAAATATGTAAAAGAATCTCAATTTTCAGATGAAATGTTATTTGATTACTATTCGTTTGACATTCTACTACCAGTTTAAATTTTGTTAATTAAATCTGAAGTTGGGCTTCCCTGGTGGCGCAGCGGTTGAGAGTCTGCCTGCCGATGCAGGGGACACGGGTTCGTGCCCCGGTCTGGGAAGATCCCACATGCCGCGGAGCGGCTGGGCCCGTGAGCCACGGCCGCTGAGCCTGCGCATCCGGAGCCTGTGCTGTGCAACGGGAGAGGCCACAACAGTGAGAGGCCCGCGTGCCGCAAAAAAAAGAAAAAAAAATCTGAAGTTATATGACCTGTTAATCTTGTAGGTTAATCAGCAGAAGAAAGTTAGTTCAAAGCCTGACTAGAATGCAGTTGTATTATCAATACTTTCAATATAAAAGGAACCTTTTTCACAGTGTTACTTCCAAGTGCATTCGACAAAATGACTATTGATAACATTCATTTGTAAGAAATAGCCTTATTTGCATGTAAGGAATGAACTGTAAGTGCTTTATAGTAAAGTAATATGAAATGCAGTAATAATAATAACAACCCTTTTGTCGAGCACCTATGATGTCTTGCACTGCACAGAGTGGGCTTACACAAGAATTAAGAAGGATGCAGTTTGTCTCCTAGAAGACACAATCCAAATGGCTCTTTTACGAAAGTTAAAGAATTACTTGTTGTTTAATAGGTTTTTCTTTTCTTTTCTTTTTTTTTTTTTTTTTGCGTTACGCGGGCCTCTCACTGTTGGGGCCTCTCCCGTTGTGGAGCACAGGCTCCGGACGCGCAGGCTCAGCGGCCGTGGCTCACGGGCCCAGCTGCTCCGCGGCACGTGGGATCTTCCCGAACCGGGACACGAACCCGTGTCCCCTGCATCGGCAGGCAGACTCTCAACCACTGCGCCACCAGGGAAGCCCTAATAGGCCTTTCTTAATAAACAACTTTCCAAAGATAACTTCCATTCAGCTCCTAAAGATATTTTACAAGTTCTGAATTTGTGGGATTTGAATTAATAAAATGTTTCTATAACATATCCAAAAACTGTTTAGGTTGAGAATTTAAAAACACCCTGGATATGTGGTCTCTTCATTCTTTATTGCCAGCCTTATACCTTGAATATCTCTTTATCACCTCTAGATTTTTTTGCACTGTCTTCCCCTGTAAAAGTGTCTTTGAGGGCAGACACCTTCCTAGCCATCCCAGATTCTTCAGTGTTGAATGACAGAATGAGATAACACAGTTTAGAAATGTGCTAAGAATCCACATTTTAAGGAAAAATATTATAATTGAAAATCTCATTATTTTTAGTACAAAGTAATAGATATTCTGAATTAAAATAAAGTCACACCATAAATAAAAGTGTAAAGAAGAAAATAAATATCCCTCATAATTCCACCCAAAACTCAGGCATAAGCACTGTTCCATTTTGACACATACACTATTTTGACATATGTTTGTCCAGATATTTTTCTGTGGATCTACATGCACCTTTAAAAAAACCAAAATATGCATTATACTATACAGTCTAATCTACTTTTTCACTTAATGTATCACGAGCGTCTTTTGCTATGGATAAATACAGAGTCATCGCCATTTTAAAAAGCTTTCGAGCATTACACCATATAAATATATCAAAATTATTTCAACTGACTTTCCAAAGTTAGCCATTTATGTTGCTTTTGGGTTTGTTTGTTTGTTTGTTTTTTTGGTATGAAATGCAATTTTAAGACAGTGACTTTGTGCCTCATCTCTCCCCAGAAAGGACCAGTTTAAAAAACTCCATGCAAACAATCAAGAGGCCATTTGTGGCCACATCATTGTTCTGTTTTCCTAGATTGTTCCAAGGATCTTCTTCTGAAGGTGTATAGTTCTAAAGTAAATTCAATTTCTTTAATGTTTGGAGTGTCGAGAAAAGAAATCATGGAACACATGGGTTCTGCTTGCATTCCTCATGAGTCTTGGATTAAGACAATCTGCCTATACAGAAAACATAGCACTAAGCAAACTTCCACGAAATGATCAGAAAATACTGACAATTTGAGATTTCAGCGAAACCTCAGATTACTATACGAAAAAATCTATTTCTAAAATCAATTACCTTTTATGCAGGCAGTGCTGATGAAGTTTAAGAGAAGTGAAGAAAAACCTATTATTTACTTAGAAATGATACATGATGGATATAAGGGACTTTTCAAAAGAATTAATGTTTTGAGGGTGTCCACATCACACAATGATTGCTTAAAAAATCAAGAGAGCAGAAAGAAAAATGAATGGCTAGAATATTTCACTAACTGCCTTTATTCTTTATCTCATCCTACAGGGCCTTGGAAGAATAACAGAACTGCTCTACTCTTTCTGCTCATTTCCTGTCACAGGAGGTGTGATTTTTTCAGTGGTGGTCTCCATTGTCATTCACCTATGGCTGCTAGATCAGAAGATTGACATTATCTAGAAATCTATGGAGTAAAAGGCATCCAAGACCCACTCCCTGGGGACGGTGTGCCAATAAGGGTACAAAAAATAAGGGAAGTGAGAATCTCTCATCAGAACTCTGTTCATTGTGTACAGAAGGTTCTAAAAAGAACAGGAGTGTTTCTGAGTGTCCCTGAGTGGACATAAATTTGAATGCCTCTATGGAATTTTCTTATTTCTTTGACATTCAGCGATAGGCTGGATTAAAACCCTTGGCCCTAAATGAGAATCCAGCCTTCTGTGGGGTGGGGACGGAGGCTGAGTTCTCTCTGCCTCGCTGCTTTCTCTCTCCGTCATCTCCACTGTCATACTGCCTGGTATGTCAGGCCAGATTTGGCTTGCCATCATGAACATGATGACTGTAGCCCAGGGTTGTCTGAATAACATCTTTCTCTGTCATATTTTGATAGTTCCCTACTGTTTTTCTAACACAGATGAGGAAGGGTGAGCCTCTGAGGGGAAGTTACTGTTTCTTTCTTGAGATGCTCAGGGAGGACGAATATGGGCCAGGGTAGGGTGAGGACCTGGCTGAAATCTTGGCGAGAGCCTGCGAGGGGATCCCACCTAGAAGCTGACAGAACACAAGGTCCTGGTCTAAGCTCTTCTGCAGATGTAAGCCATTGTCTCCCAGTTCCAGCTGATCCGGCTTTAGTGGATGAAATGGCACCTTTCCCTTAGGAACCTCCATTCCTGAAATTTCACTCAAGAGATATGCTGCTTGTGATAACAGGGTGTAAGAGAAGACAGCTTTTTACACGAGTCCTTGGGTGACCTCTGACACAGGAGACATACCCACAATCCTTCTCTCTTTGCCAAGAGCAGGCTCCTGGGAGGACAGGATCCCCTCCTTGTTTGTGGTGACCACTTGTACCCTGCGGAGAGCATGGAGACTGGTGTGGGGAGCCCAGGCCCCTGGCCTGGGAGTGTATGGGGAAGAGCTGATGTGGGCGGCAGAGCTGCCGACGCGGTTATTTATTATTTCACTGAATTACCGCTGAGTGACAAGGGCTCCTCGCGTCCTAGCGGGCTGGCATCCGTGGAACATATTTTTAACATCAATCGCAAAAGAAATAACAAAAATATGAAATGGCTAATTAGAGAGCCATTTCACAAAGGTCCTGCCTGATGACAAGTTTTTTGGTCAGTGTTGCCATTTGCTAATTTCCAAGTGGAGTGAAATCAGAGTTCATGAATCCAGGACTCAAAGCTGGGGCTGGGGCTGGATGAGGGCAGGAAAAGAAGACAGAAAGCTGAGCTATTGAGCCTATTTTCCCACCTTCCTAATGCATTGGGTGAGTTCATTTCATTTTGGAAAGCTCTATGGGGCACCTCAGTGTTTGGTGGGAGATGTGGACTTAAAGTCCCATAGCAAGTGATTCCAACCTACTCTGCTATTTCTAAGACTAAACTAGTCCCCGCTTAATGTAAAACTCAATGCCCTTTGGGCTTCCCTGGTGGCACAGTGGTTGAGAGTCCGCCTGCCGATGCGGGGGACGCGGGTTCGTGCTCCGGTCCGGGAGGATCCCACATGCCGCGGAGCGGCTGGGCCCGTGAGCCATGGCCGCTGAGCCTGCGCGTCCGGAGCCTGTGCTCCGCAACGGGAGGGGCCACAGCAGTGAGAGGCCCGCGTACCGCAAAAAACAAACAAACAAATCTCAGTGCCCTAAGCCGATTTTTCTCCCTCTTTCATATTAACCATGCATAAAAACTTGAGTGACTCTTCACCTTCAGTGCAGTGAAGTATTACAGTATTCGCTGGGAGATTTTTTTTTTTTCTTGCGGTACGCGGGCCTCTCACAGGTGTGGCCCCTCCTGCCGCGGAGCACAGGCTCCGGACGCGCAGGCTCAGCGGCCATGACTCACGGGCCCAGCCGCTCCGCGGCATGTGGGATCCTCCCGGACCGGAGCATGAACCCGCGTCCCCCGCATCGGCAGGCAGACCCCCGCATCGGCAGGCAGACCCCCGCATCGGCAGACGGACTCTCAACCACTGCGCCACCAGGGAAGCCGCCGCTGGGAGATTTTAAAAGCCTTCAAAGCAGGTAATCATGCCTCTGGGGTCACATGAGTGATGAATACCCAAGTCTTTATTAACCTGTGTGCGAGTATACCTTTAGAATTTATAGCAAAGATGAAAAATGGTTGGAAAGTGTTTTCTCCATTATTTGACAGGCTAACACTTAAACAGCTCCTTTACTTGGAGGTTGGGCACGGGGAAGACAACACCCAGGTAGCTTCCACAAAAGATCTTTTACGCATTAGGAATATTATGAATTGCTGTACTGTTTGCCTTTGACCTACATAAAGGGAGGAGATCAGTCCCAGAAGTAGAATGGAAGTACACATGAAACAGCAGAGAACGCAAAGGGACTTGGGTTTCTCTTTCATCTCGATATTTATGGGATAACAAGATGACAACCTACGTCATGTTAGGATTCTGTTTCCCTAAGCATCATGTACCTACCTTAGAAGCTCTGTATTTCAGTAAGTGCTTCACTGCACACACACAAAAAACTATCCCCAAACCTAGTGGCTCAAACCAACCGTTTTATTTTGCTCACAGTTTTGTGGGTCGGGCGTTCCGGAAAGCATTGGTTGGGCAGTTCATCTCTGGTCTGCATGAAGTCAGCTGGGACTGCTGGGGCTGGAGGATCTTTTCCAAGATGGCGTCTTCATTCATGTGTCTGGAAAACCCTGGGCCTCTCTCCTCCTCCTCCTTCTTCTTCTCTCTCTCTCTTTCTCAAAATCTCTCTCTTCTCTTCCTATGGCATCTCATCCTCCAGGGCCTCTCTATGTGGATGTGCCTTGGCCTTTTCACAGCACAGTGGGCTCCTGGGGAGGCACGCTTCTTACATGGGGGCTGGCTTTTAAGAGGTAAGAAGTGAAAGAAGCCAAGCCCGTGAAGGCCTATGCCTGGGACAACCTCAGTGTTACTTCAGTGCAATTCTACTGGTGAAGGCAGTCCCAGGGCTTATTCACGTTTAAGGAGTGTGGATACAGATTCCTCCTTTTAACGGGAGATGGCCAAGATCATGTTGCAGAGGGGTATGTGGGATGGGAGATACTGTTGTCACTTTTAGAAACTATAATCTGTCACAGTGAAAAATAAATGTCTAAAGGCTATGCTTGAGAAAGTTTTGTTGTTGTTAGGACATAACCTATAAAGTCTTCATTTTCCATTCTGATATCCAGGGTTGAATTTCTGTCATAAGTCTTACTGCTTTGGAATCTGTGCCCATTGGGAGTCTCCATGCAGGTCACCCCTTCTCAAGCATCCCCTCCTCTGTGAAGCACACCAGGCAGATTGTCATGCCTCTTCCAGGACTCCAGCACTGGGCTCACCTCTGTTATATCACCTGTCAGCCTGTTCTCCTGCTACCTGTCCATCCTCATTGATGGTCTGTGAATTGAGGCAAGAGCTGTATTTTATTTATTTCTAGGATTTTTAACTGAGTGTTTAGTTTTTTAATTTTAGCTCAGTTGAATTATGTTGATTGACTTAATAAATGAATAAATGTCACCCTGATTCCAGGAACTTGGCCTTGTAGGTTCACTAAAGAACCAGTAAAAGAAAAACCTGAGGACAAGGCCAGGAAGACTTCTTCCTCCTTGGAATCTGGGGTTAACCAAGTCCACACCTTCCTCAACTGCTAACACCACTGATGAGAGAAGTTGAAGAGCTGTGAATAGCAGCTAACTAGCCTATTTATTTCTAGAATATAGGATTTAATTAGACACATTCTCTTCAACAGCTCTTACCAATCAAAGGATTAGAACTGCTCTGGGTGCCAAGCACAAGCTCTACAGAGGAAATGATCTGGAAGAAAAATAATTTTCTCCACCTCGAAAATAGGAGTAGGAAAAATATGAAAACAAATATTTTTGGTCTTATATTTAGTAATTTTTAAATTCCATACTCAGGTGTCCAGTGTCTATTTCTTTCCTTTAGATTGAATGTCATGTTTACTCAGAGGATTTTAATGTAACTTGGGGGATGTTTTAATCCATTTCTGCAGTTTATCACCTTTGAGGTTTGCCCAGTGTCTAGAATGAAGAGTGTATTTGCTAAATTGAGGAAAATGTAGACAAATGCTTGTGCTTGCTAGTTGGTAAACAGATTGGGATTCCCAGATCACAAGGGCAAGTTGTCAGTCTGCTCTAAGCAGTACCCTGCAGCCACGTCTGCGGGAGAGGGTCTAACCCAAGTGGAGACTTAGGAGGTTCCTCCTAGCTTCAACAACAATTCACGTGCTTATCTGGCAAAGATTGTTAGCCTGAGGCAACTATTGGGTCAGAATCAGAAAATGGCTGATTTGGGAGAAAGTGACTCACTGAATCAAAGGGATGAAAGCACTATTAGTGTAGAATGCAAAACCAATTTGACGGTCTGAAGGAGCACATCAGTGTGGAGTGGGAGTAGAGAGCACTGCCGGACTCCTGGAACGGCTCTCCCAACGCAGAGTTAATGCCCATCACCAGAGAAATGGCCGGGAGCTGTGCTGTGTGTTTCCATCTACATGTGCTTTTAAGGGGGCTTGCAAGTTACATGTTCTTCATATGACTGATGATTTCTCTAATTGCCTGAGGAGGTCACATGAGAAAAATGAAGGCCTTAGGCTGGACATCACTGGACAAAATATTCTTGTATGTGGATATCAGAGTCCTTAGGTAAAATTTTTATTTTGGGTTGGGGCTAATTGTGTGTATGTGTGTGTGTGAAAGAGAGAGAGAGAGGGGAAGCAGGAGACAGGGAATGTGTATATCTCTGACACTATTATAGAAGTCATGGCATATATTCAAGCTCTGCTGAGCTCTTTCTCAGTGCTAAGTAAAATGAGTGCCAAGCCATATGGGATTATAGAAATGAGTAAAATACAACACTGATCCAGTAGATACCATCGTCTAGTGGGAGAGACAACACAATAAATATTGATATGAAGCACAGTGTGTGCCATGATAAAAATAAGATTAAAGCGCTGTGAGAGGAGGGTAGAGGGATAGATGCATTTTAGTTGGCAATATCTTGGAAAAGCTTTGTGGAAGAACGAGTAGCGGCAGGGGCTCAGAGGATGAGTGAGCTGGGCAGGCTCACTCATGGTGGAGGGCTCAGTGGAAGGATTCCTGAGGAACCGTCATCCAGGAGAAGGTTCAGGCCTTGTGTGGGGAAAGACATCGCTGGGGTGGTGGGGGCAGAGTGTGGAGTGGGGAGGAGATACAGAGGATGTGGGAAGATAGAAGGAGAGGGTAGTCTGAAGTGATACTGTGGAATCCTATCGATGCATCAAGTTACTACATCTGGACTTGGCTTGTTTCCCAGTGAAGAGCCATTGAAGATGTATGAGTTGGGGCAGGAGTGTGTGTGTGAGTGTGTGTGTGCGCACGTGTGTCTGCATGCGGGAGGGAGGGAGAGCAGGAGAGAAGGAGGGAGGGAGGGAGAGGCAATCTGTGCCTTAAAAAGGAAGTGGGTTGGCAGTTGGGGCAATGCAAGGACATGAATGGAAGCAGGGAGGCCTGTTAGCAGGGGATTGCAGTGACCCAGCTCAGAAACAATGCGGTCTACAGGAAAGACGAGGGCATGGTGAAGAGGAGGTAGATTCAGGTTTTATTATGAAGGCAAAGTAGCCAGGGTTTGCCAAATAATTAGAACTGAGGGTTACAGATGATGGTGAAGGTGTACAAAATAGGTACAGGGGTTCCAGGGCACCAGGCTGGCTTGGGATGGGGAAGGAGAAAAAGGAACCACTTTGCATATCTATGTATCCATTTATTAATGCACAAGGCAAATTGTTATTGAGCGCCTGCAGGCACTGAGTGCGGACTGGGATCCAATGGACTAAGACAGCTATGGAGCTCCAATGGCACTGGGAATTGGGGTCAAGAAATCATGACAGTAATTAGGTTTCTGCGTTATAGACTTGGGAGTTGTCCTTCTAAAAGCGATCTGTGAATCCAGGGTGCTGGATCAAGAAGAAAGTTCACCAGTGGGGAAAAGGTCTCATAAAATTATCTGATCCTCCAATCCTAAAATTTCATTTGGTGTGACTTGTAGTTCTTTTGCTGAGGAAAAAACCACATATATATATATATATAATATATCATCTTTGCCCATCATTCAAGATCACCCGTTCTTTGTTTTTTCCTATGATTTCAATGCTATAGGCACAAATATTTAATCCTTCTTAAGTAAAGTTACCGAGGTTTGGCACTGCTTGAACCTAACTAAAGTAACAGGAGATAAAGTAGAGAATCGCTTTTCAAGAAGGGTCTGGGGCGTTTGGTCTCTGAGCTTGTAGGCATCTACACCTTAGAATCTGTGCAGGTCAGCTCTGCAGCCATCGCTGGATTGTTTTCCCAGTCCTTGGAGACTGGTCTGATCAGGTTCACTAATGGTTGGACTTTTCTTGGTATTTGCTTACATAACACCATCAGGACACGTCTTAAATATTTTATCAGGTTTAAAGGGCAGTTTTCATAACATGGCATTGTGTGGCCTGCAGAACAGACAAGGAGGGAGGAAGAAGCGTCTTACCCTGTACTAAGTGACCTAATTTTAATACACATTCTGATATTAAAATTTGATTAACTTGATAAAAAGACTGCAGGTATTAAGATGTTGGTTTTCCCTGTACCGTAAAGACAGCTAGAAAGCATAGTGCACTTTACTTAAGTGCCTCTCCCTTAGCTAGTGTAATCAACTCCTGAACATAAAAATCATGTAGTCCTGACCTGCGTCTAAGCTGCCCCTGGTTTGGGAGAACTGAGCATGGACTAATTGCAGGATCCGGCTGTTTGCATACCAAAATGGAGTTGAAATGCTTCTTATGATAAGTGAACACTCGAAAGGGGGGTTGGAAATTTATCCATTAGCCGAAAGGCCTGAATGCACTATAGGATACAGAAGAGCCACTCTGATTATTAAGTGTTTTGTAATCTGAAAGTGTAAGTTAACAAGAGTAAAATGATGTGACCCAGGAGCAGACTTTTTATAAACCTTAAAAGCAGAGAAGCAACACCACCGGCGAAATTGCCAGGATCCCTTTTGATCTTTTCTAGGCTGCTAGCTGATTAGGAAACAGTGTCTTCTTTGAAAAACACCCTCATATGAATGAGTATTTGAATGTTTGCTGCCAATTAAAATCACCTGAGGAAACAGGTATTTCTACTTGACTCTTTAAACAATGGAATCCCACATGTTTTGCCTTTGACTAAAAGCTGGCTCTGAGGATGAGAGTCATGATCCTAGATGGAAATACTTGCTGTGAGTATGTTTTAGTTTTTTTCTATGAAAACTCCTTGGTTCCTTTGGCCTGATCTGTCTTTCTGAGGGATTTATCTGTTCTTAAATTATACCGGTAATTTAAAACTTTGAGTGGGCGTCAGAATCACCTGGAGGGCTTTTAAAGACACAGATTACTGGACCTCACTCCCAGAGTTTCTGGTTTAAAGAGTCTAAGGTGGGGTCTGAGACTTTTTGTTTCTTACAGGTTCCCAGGTGATGTTTCTGGGCTGGTGCCAGGACCACACTTTGAGAACAACTGAATTTGGTGTTTTCTAAGATCTCTTAGTAGCTCTGAACGATGTGATGAACTCAATGGAGGCTTTTCCGTCATGATAACTGATTAATTCAAAATAATGAAATCTGTCCCGATTTCCTATTAATCAGAAAACTATCTGATCTCTACTAGAAAGTAGATTTTTTTTACAAGTTTATTTGTGTAGTGTAAGTGGTAGAGTTCTTTTTTTTTTTTTTTTGTGGTACGCAGGCCTCACTGTTGTGGCCTCTCCCGTTGCGGAGCACAGGCTCCGGACGCGCAGGCTCAGCGGCCATGGCCCACGGGCCCTGCCGCTCCGTGGCATGTGGGATCTTCCTGGGCTCCGCGGCATGTGGGATCTTCCCGGACCGGAGCACGAACCCGCGTCCCCCGTATCGGCAGGCGGACTCTCAACCACTGCGCCACCAGGGAAGCCCTCTGGTAGAGTATTTGTGGCAACATGGATAGACCTTGAGGGCATTATGCTCAGTGAGATAATCAAGCAGAGAAAGGCAAATTCCATATGATGTCACTTACAGGTGAAATCTAAATAAATCAGACTCGTAAAGACCGAGAGTAAAATGATGGTTACCATGGACTGGGCGGGTGGAGAAAAGGAGAGACGTGGTTTAAGGGTACAAACTGACAACTAGTAGATAAAAAAAATCCCGCAGATCTAATGCACAGTATAGTATTAGAGACAACAATACTGTAGCATAATCCTCAAACTTGCTGAGACTAGATCTTAATTATTCCCACCACAAAAAAGAAATGTGATGTGACAACAGAGCTAACAACCACTACAGTGGCAATCATATATCATATATAATCGTTCCAAATCAACATGGTGTATACCTTAAATTTATACAATGTTATAAGTCAAACATATTTCAATTATGTTTATTGTTTATTTGTTTATTTGATTTATTTATTTCGTCTGCATTGGGTCTTAGTGGCCGCATGCAGGATCTTCGTTGAGGCATGCAGGATCTTTTGTTGTGGCACGCAGGCTTCTCTCTAGTTGTGGCGTGTGGGCTTTCTCTCTCTAGTTGTGGCACACAGTCTCCAGGGCGCATGGGCTCGGTAGTTGTGGTGAGCAGCCTCTCTGGTTGAGGCACGCCAGCTCAGTAGTTGTGGTGCGCGGGCTTAGTTGCCTCACAGCATGTGGGATCTTAGTTCCCTGACCAGGGATCGAACCTGTGTCCCCTGCATTGTAAGGCAGATTCTTTACCACTGGGCCACCAGGGAAGTCCCTTCAATTATAAATAAATAAATAAATATTTTAAAAGTAAAAAAGAAAGTGGTAGAGTGTTATAACCTTAAATGTTGGATTCTATTCCCAAGAACAGGGCTAATCGACTGCTGAACTTCTTGTGAGCTTTGTTTATCAGCAGAATGAGTTTCTGCTTTACAAAAAATTTAAAGTCAGCAATCAATATTGATAATATTTCCCCTTGATGTAGATTGGAGGCCTAAGTTAGAACTAAATGGTGTTATTTTATGAAAGGAAAGTCTGAGGCAAGTGTTGGAGTGGAGGGCAGAAAAGGAACAGAAAAAAGCTGAATTGGAAATAAGCAGCGGAGGCTGTGTGTTTACCAGTGAACGAAACCTGTATCAGCACCAGTGAGTATATGTGGTCTTCTGAGACCCTTTGGTTCCTTTCCTGTTACTTTCTTTCATGATCAACGTCTCCAAATCAAGGCCACCAGATGGAATAGGTCTACCTAAAGGAATGCTTTTCAAACTCTAACTGCTCGTCAAAGACCTGAGGTTCTTATCAAAATGAAGATTCTGGTTCATTAGGTCTGGGGTGAGGGCTGACAGTCTGCATTTCCAACCAGCTCCCAGGTGATTCCAATGTGGCTGGTCCCTGATCACGGGATGCATCAGTGCAGTCATGCAGTGCATCCCCTCATTTCAGGTGAAGCCTTAAAGTATCACATTACTTTCTTCTGATTTATCCTCTTGTCTTACAGCCCTGCCATCAAATGTTTAGTTGGCTTGCATAACTGCTGCCACATATTAAGCCAGCAGAGTTATCTTTCTCTCCCTTTGTTTAAGTGATCCTGACACTGCCTACTTTGTATCTTGAGATGGCTTAGCAAATGCTCCCCTTTGCTATTTTACAACTCTATCTCTCTAAGACCTGCACCATTTTATTGTGCTAAATTGTTAGTCGGACTTCATTTTTCAAATGAATCTTATTATTCTGGGTTTTGAAGTCAACTCTAGTTCTCTGAAACTTCCCCTTGAATCTGGACCACAAAGGTGAAACAGGACAAAGCAGGTGGTGAACCCCATGGCTGTCTTTGAATCACCAGTAGCCCTCAGCCTAAAAAATGGATGATATCTGATAATTCTCTTCACATGACACACCAGCTTTCTTCATTTGCACAGTTTCAATGCCTGATGTGTATCCAGACATCAGGACGGTTTAGTACATTTTTATTGAGCACCTTATTTGTTTGAAGTACTGATGAGATACCAGTCTACGTTCTCAGTTAGGTTATAACCCAGGAGAAAAACTCTGCCAATGACAGAGCCAGCATTCAGGCCTGGAAATGCTGACTTCAAGTCCATTGTACTGACTCATGGGTTTTGTGTACTGAATAAGATTCATTTGAAAAGTAGAAAAAGGTAGAAAAGTGAGGGTAAGGGAGAGCCGTGGATACAAGATTTAAGGTGATCAAGGCAGACTCAGCACCCCCCATGAGATGCAGACAAAATGGCTTTGCAGAAGACATTGTTCTCTTGAAACTCTTTGTTCTCAGAGGCTGGAAGATGGCAAAGGAATAAGAAACAGTGTAGCCATCCCAGTTCAGTCAGAAAGCTTGGCTTATGGCTGGCAAAATAGTCTATTCAAAATGGAGTTATTTTGTAATGTTGCTATTAAGGTAATTGGACCATACTCCGAGACATACCTGGAGGAAAGAGCTATGCACAGATGGACTTCATTTAATTGCTTTGTACAAGGGGCCAAGTCTTAGCTTACCTTTAAATGAGAGCTAAGGAAATAAGCATACACAGCTACTCAATGCTCTGAATTCAGTACAATGGAAACTTATAACCCATCGTGGCAGATGCTGTCAGGCTGCCCAGCTGCCATTCTTTCACCCAGTCTTCTTTGCGAAAAGGACCTCAGTGTGTTTGGGATGGTGGTGTGCCCACCTCTGGGGATGGATGGTAGATGATCTCACCCGGTGCTTCCAAACATTTTTTCATGACTCGACACATAGAAAATGATTAAATCTTCACAATATGCTGTGCTAACCTGGAGGGAATTTGTAGGCATCAATATGGGGCTTGGAGAAAAACAAATCTATTATATTCTTTCCATATTATACAATTACGGTAAGAAAAATGAAATATAAATATTTAGAAAGAGACAAATTGTTAAATTTGGATGATATTTCCAAATAAGATATTTCCTAATATTTTAAAATAAGAAACTCAGTCGTGTTTCCACAAACCTAAAATTTAAAAATCAGATTTTAGGCTTGAAATGGTTAATTAAACGTTCTGTCATTTCTCTTCCAAATTTTTCTCTTCAGGTTCTTGATCGCCATCACAATTTTTGCTCACACAAAATTGGTGGCTAAAATAAATAATCAGAACCATGTTTACAACCATTCAAAATTGTAATAGTTGAAAAGGTTTTTTTTTCAAGTCTAATGTTTCTTTGACAAGTATTAAAATTTTATGTGATGATGTGAATGTACTTCAAATTCAGTAAAACTTTTCATATCAAGTACCTAAAGATCATGATGAAGTTCTAATCTTCAGAATGTGTAGTCAGCCTGCTGGTAGGTTGGATGTTACTAAAATGGTACATCAATTGCCCAGGGACAGAAGTTCCTGATAGAGGTAAAGGCTGAGATTGGGGGTAGCCAACCAGAGTGGGGCCCACCAGAAGCCCCTATTTGACCTCCCTGATCAATCCCCAACCCCTAATGACCACACCTTGGGCTATGCAAACTCCTCCTTAGATGCCTGATATAGGTGTCCCTTAGAAACCGCTTGTCCCTTAGAAACTCCTCCAGCAGCCCACAGGCCTCTTGTCCCTGTGCACCATTGCAGACTCTGCAGCTGGCTCCTCCAGCACATGCCCGGGGGCAGCACCTTTGCAGTCGTGCTCACCTGGTCCCTGTGCTCACCGCCTGCAGGTACAACAGAGCGTGTCGTTGGACACCACCCTGCAAGGAGTTCTGGAAGACCATGCTAATAGCCAAAGACAACCAGCCAGAAGGCTTCTGCTATACCAAGAAATGAGGGGAACAGCTTAACTGCAACCCACAGGCCTTATTCGACACAGTGCACTAGTTGGGAAGCTTGGGTCCAAGCAAGCATGATGATCTGGTTCCCTACTGTTGCAGCCTCTTTGAAAGCTAAGAGAGGCTAACTGACCTAGTTCTGGTCCATGATACACAACTGGGTTGACCAGGGATAGGAGTAGTTCAGGGACAGGTTTTGTTTTCCAAGTAAAAGAGAAGAAAAACGAATGGGTCTGGTACTGATCCTCCCCCAATCCTTTCTCCCTGGACTGGGGATGTGCTCTAGAGCTTCAGCAGCCATCTTGTGACTAAGAAGTGAGAGAGGTATCAGAGAGAGGTCAGGAGTACTGCAGAGCTACTGGTGCTGACCTCATTCCGTTTCCAGATTAATGCCAAGAGCTCAATCTTCAGATTTCCTATTATGTCAGAAAAATAAATCCCTATTTGTTTAAGCCTCTGGAAGTTGAGTTATCTGTTACTTGTAGTGAAAAATATTACTTACATGTTTATTTTACTGTGCATATAAGGACCCATAGAGAATGAAGGACATTAGCGGTTTTTATCCATTCAACAAAATATTGAAAACAATTCCATTCTCGGCAAGTATAATGCTAGTTTTGCAAACATTGCTTAAGAAGAACTTAAACTTGACATGTCATCTGTGAAATAGATGGTGTGGATATCCTTCGGTACCTGCGGCTTGTAGGTGTAGGGAGCCACTTCAAACACATGTTCAAGTGTGGCAATGCCCTGGTGTGTGGAGTGAGAATAAGCTGCGTCTGCTTTGCAACGGCTGGGAACGTTGCATTTCCTTTCCTGTGTTGGTGTGGCAGAGTCTTAAAGGGCTGGAGAAGCCCTTCCAGTGGTTTCCCATGGCAGCGTTGGGGAGAGAGCATTTACTAGACCTCTCTTGCCTCCAAGAAACTCACCTAGTTTAAGTGAAAGGAGAGATTTATCCAAAGGACCTTGGGCTATTTTATGGTAAAACCATGCGATGGGGAGGGACATGGTTGCAGCGAGCCGTTAAGGACTACGTCAGCAGGAAATGACCATTACCAGAATTCTCTTTCTGCCTCTTGCTTCTGTTTCTGCTGTTTTGGCTTTATTTCTCTCTCTTGCTACAGACTAGTTCCCTTACTGGGTGGGAACTTAGCTCCTGGTAGCTCCCAAGTTTACATCTTTTAGATTCAGCTACCAGAGAGAGACAGGCTGACTCTCTAGGTCCCCTGCCCCTATATCCAGTTACTGGGGCTCATTGTTCATTGGGAGCCAGGGGCAGAGTATTAGACTGAGAAGCTATGGCCAGAGGGCTGGGCCATCAATCTCCTGCCAGAGCCAGGTGGATGGAGTAAGGGGAAGAGAAATTTCCAGAGAAGGGTATGGTAGCAGTATTGGGCAGAGCTCCTTATGTAGCCACCACAGAAATAATTCCCACTTCACTCTGTGTATATTTATACTGACAAAGGATACAAGTAAGGAGAAGACAGCTGTGTTGGTTTAAGGTCATGTAGGAAATCAATAGACAATTTAGAATGAAAATGAAGAACTATTCATTCTTACTCTAGGCTGTTATGTTCACTTATTCTAGCCTTCTTGGTAACGGTTCTCATTGCTTTCTTGGAGGCTTGTTGCTAAGAGCTGCCCTATTTCCTTGTCACAAAGCCTTCTTTAGAAAGTTACTATAGTACCTGGAGGGAGTTTGGGGACAAGAGTGTTTCCTAACCTCATCCCCGGAGACATTATGCCAACATCCTTACAAACACAAGCACGCTGGAATCACTTACGGAGAATATGAGAAAAATATAGCAATGATCTTTCTTGGAAACTGTTAAGTGTTATCAGTCAGTCTAAAGCAAGAGAGTAGGAAGTTACAAAACACGACAAGCAAAATCTTTCCCACTCTTGTTGATGGTTAATTTTTATATTTTGGATATTATGGCCTTAAAGCTGAGTGGTAATATCCAGAAAATTTCTTTGCTTTGTAAAATTAGTTTTTAATGTTTAATGAACACTCAATTTGTTTCAGTTCCAAGCTTCCAGTAACAGAAGAATTTATTAACCATTCATTCATTCAACAAACGTTTGTTAACATCTGCTCTATGCCCAGCTTTATGCCGTCTCCTCACTGCACTTTTTTCTCTTGGTATGTTTTAAGTGTTTCTATGAAGTGGTTTCAGAAATAACAACTATTTCTCTTAGCAGTCATTTTCTCCTCACTCCCTTTTTGGAAATCCTGCTCTGCCCCCAGAAGCAGGAGCTATAATTCCACGTAACGCTGCTTCCCTAGACATAGTTGATTGTACCAGGGACAAAAACCTGACCCCATATGGTCAAACGGATTCTTTCTCCTGAGAAACTGGAACAGAAAGACAGAAACTGAGTTGGTGTTGGGTGTTAGAACTAAAAGACCATAGATATGCTGGAGGCTGAAGCTGTTATTTTGGAGCAGAAATGATGGGCCCACAGAGAAGCAATTAAGTGAGTATACAAACCGGTTTGCAGAGAAAGAGAGAGAAAGAGAGAAAGAGAAGCAGACATGGAGCAGGATGAGAAAACATCCGGCATCAGAGGCCAAGACAAACCAGAGAGATTAGCTATTTAATGACTTTCCAGAGTCATTGTCATAGTTGCCACCATACCTAGTTGGGCTCCATGACCTACCTCATACATCCTAAGAAATTCACCTTCACTCAAGCATACTTGACAGGGTTTTTCTTTCTTTAAGCAAATCCCCTCTGACTAAGGGATGAGTTGATGAAGGTCAAAGTCAGTGAGCTAATTTAAATAGAGGGTGCTCCATTTAAGGTAACTCGAATATAATATTAGTAGATCAAGGACTTATCCTGTGTAAATGCAATACAAGCAATCATGTTTACTCAGAACAATTTTCTTGCTGTAAGAGTATTGAGGAATTAGAATGTATTGTGAATGTAGGATCTTCCTTTTTTTATTCATTTAAGGGAACATGTAGGCAGATCTCTTTCTGAGAAAGTGCAAGTGACTTATGGGAGAACTTTTTATAGCCCATTGCATCTATGTTGTAGTAATACTGGTCTCAAGAAATTTATGGAAGATTACTGACAATTGCTGCAGTTCAGCCTCCAGTTGATATAAGGAGATACGATGTGAGCAGAGACACAGTATCTGACAACATATAAGATGAAACTTAGTGGTTACTAAAAGTTTTATGACTTAATTTTCAGGTTTAAATATAACCATTTTCTTTTTTTAAATTTTTATTGGGGTATAGTTGACTTACAATATTGTGTTAGTCTCAGGTATAAATATAACCATTTTCAATAACAACAATAACAATGATAACAATAATAGTTTTGCTAGGTTTACCGGCTAAAAGACTATTTTTCAGATGTTATCATTTATCCATCCTTTCAGCCATTTTGAAAAATCATCTACAGTTGCTAAAAGGAAGTAGCTTCTGAAGTGGGCAAATCTAAACCCAGACTCTGTCTTTATATTTTTAAAATCAGTATTTTTTCTCTTTTGCAGCTGAAATTTTCATGCTTGTTCTGCTAAAGTTGATGTTACTGCCATGGGAACAGGTCTCACAAAACGTCTTGCTTTCAATTACTTTAAAAAGGGGGCCCATTGTGCTCCAGAATTTTATGATCTCATAATGAAGATACTTAGGTCCCAAACCACAAGGTTGTCTTGCTAAAGAACTATTTTTCTTGGATAAGAAAATATGGAATGCAAAATTAAAATGTGATCCAGTAACCGACGAATAATCAACCACAATAGCAAATGTGAGATAAAAGGACATTTTGAAGCCCCAGGGACACACAGGGATGAAAGGAAGGGTAGAGATTAGAGTCGTCTGTCCTCAAAGTATAAATGTGGGATCATAACAATTTTTTTAACCAATATTAATGGCTTTAAAATTGCAAATGAGTGTGGGATGGGTATTACGAAGCCTCTCTTGGGAACCGTGTGTGCACTGAGTGGTCCTAATGCAAATGTAACAGATGGGATTGCCATTAGAACAGCAATCATCGCCCCATACCCCAAATTGTTGTTTCTGTCCCAATTTCAAATATCCTGTCCCAAGGTCAGGCTAGGTGTCAGATGACATGCCCTGGTACTTGGTTTTAAAATCAGACTGCTGTGGCCACAGAGCCAGGTGGATGGGTTGGAGCATTCTGATGATAAAGGAGAAGGCAGAAAGGAACTAACAGATCCCCACCTTACAGATGTTTACTGTGTGCCCACTGTGTATCCACTGTTCTAGATCCTGGGTTGCAAGGGTGAAGAAAATTGAAAACGCCCTTTCTCTTGTGGAGCTTACATTCTACTTGGGGGAGACTGACAATAAAAAAAACAACAACTAAATATAACTTATGTTAGATGGAGGTAAATTCTATAGAAAGTATAGTCTGGGCAAGACAAATGAGAAGGAAGAGTGAGAGTGATATAATTTTAGGTAGGATAGAAAGTCTTTACTGAGAGGGAGACAGATGAGAAAGGGAGCTAGGCTGACATCTGGGGGAAGAATATTGTGGATAGAGGGAATGAACAGTGTGTGAAAAGGTTCTCCGGTGGATAGTGAGAGGATGTTTGAGGAACCTCAAAGATATTAATGGAGCTGGAGAGGTGTGAGCGGGGAAGGAAAATGGTAGGAGATGAACTCAGAATGAACAGGGCGAGGGCAGGTGGGATCTTTATAGAACCTGATAGTAAGGTATTTGGCTTTTGCTCTGAATGAGTGGAGAAGTCCTTGCAGGGTTTTAAGTAGTAGAGGAATACAGTCTGACTTCCATTTTCAAACGCTCCCTGTGGCTGCCAGTTAGAAGAGCACTGCACTAATCCAGATAAGAGATGCTGGTAGCTTGGACAGAACTGCAACAGTAAAATTGGTGATAAAGGATGGTTGGATTCTGGCCATGCTGATGGATCAGATTGAGTGTAAGAAAAAGAGGAGCATGACTAGAAAAATAATAAAAGAATAAGGAAGGCAGGAAGAAGAGGAAGGTGGGGGTTAATGTTTATAAGAGTGCATGCACACTGGGTTAATAAGCCTGTCCTTCGGACTTCTCTGGAGGTCAAACAAAGAACACCAGGATGTGACTGTCAGACTAGCCAGCAAGTGATTCTTGGTTCACAGACACAACTTAACCATGAATTTACACTGGCTGTATTTCTTGACTGTTAAAATCTGCTGATCCCAAAGTCATGTGGCCAACCCACTGTGAATGTGTTAGACTCGTGGCCTCAGTTGGGAAGTTGGATGGAAGAGGCAGTGGGAGAGTAGTGATGGTCTGGGAAGGAGAAAATCTCACCTGCTTTTGTCCCTAGATGATGGTGACCCTGAAAGCCTAAGCCTTGGTTTATGAGGCATGAATAAAACCTTGTGCAGAGTAGATGTCATTAGCCCCAACCCAAATTTCATCATACAGAGGGTACATATATTATTTGCATTTGAGTGCTTTATTATATTGGAATTGCAGTGATATTATTAACATTTGTACAAATGCACAAAATCTTGTCTCTTCTTGCTAGAAAGAGATGTAAAAATCTGACCTAGTTGAACAGTCTTAATGAACTCATTGTCCGTTGGTAACAATAAATGTGTTCACGATGCAACAAAAAGCTTAACATAAAATTAAACATATTAAATGCTGCTGCAAGTATTTACATGTATGTACCCCCAGTTTTTTTCTCCTTCCAGTAAGGAAGGTGGTTGCTTTACAAACAGACAAACAAACACAAATGCTTTGCTGTTTACAATGACAAATAACCCCCCCCCCGCCCCCACCCCACGGAGTCCAGAACTTAAAGTGACAGCACCTTTTCCGAGGACTTCCTTAGTTAACACTTATTTTGCACAATGTTAACCTTTTTTCTCTTAGTTCTATCTTTTGGACAATATTTATATTCCAATTGTCCTAGAACACTGTGTTTGAACTGAGCCATTTTTTCTGGGCCTTTTCGGAAGATCCCAAATCCCATGTCCTCTCCAGGGAGGACATTTCAAGTTTATCTTTTCTCCAAGACAAACCTCAAAGGCAGAACTCCTCTCTCTATGAGGCAGGTGTGATTTAGCAGAACACAGAAGGAAAGAGGGCGAGCAGTTCTTCTGTTCTATTGGCTGGCTGGTGGGGAAGGGTCCTTTCTCTGAAACCCCCTCCACTTCAGCATGGCTGATACCTTTCATCACGTCCTGTAGCGTCTATAGCCTTGGTATTCTAAAGGAGCAAACTAGACTCTAATGAGCTTATTGTGCATAAGATTTTAATGATGTATTTAAAGCTAATGTATTCAGGTTCCACATTCTCAGTCCTGAGGCTAAAATGATTCTGTTAAAAAAAAAAAATCCTATAAAGTTCTATAAAATGAAACACAATGCAAGAAAATCTTCAATGGCTTAAGAAGAGCTTTCTAAATCCTGGCTTCTAATGAGCTAGATATTGTAAGTTGGTCTAAGTATAACAGCTGATCATTATTGAGCCCCCTCTGACGATAAGCTTGGAAAGGCATCAGAGCGCCACTTAAGAACATTAATCTTTTAAGAAATGCTGGCAGTTTGGCCTTACCCCCCCCTCTTCAACTTGTGGTTAAATAGCTTTTTTAAAAAATAGACAATTTATAAGGAAAAAAATATATAAACACTCTTTAAGCAATTTGGCTATAAGCATTACATCACTGAAAAACTCCACAAGAAATAGTAAAATATTTTGAACGGACATACACTTTTTCATTTTCACAACATGACGAGCTGGGTTTTGTTTTTTTTTTTTCTTTGTTTTGGTATTGGATCTTACTTGTAAGTTTATTGCTTCAGTGTCTTCTTGTCCTTTCTTAGGTTATAATTGTAAAATAGAGGTGCTGTCCCTAATTATGGTACAAGGCAACATTGTATTTTTGAGACCTAGGAGTGAAATAGTTAGGGTCACCGTTTTTTTTTCAGCAGCCCAGAGACGATGGCGAGGACGACAGTCTGATGTGCATGGTGATGCACAAGAGAATGTCTCCTGGCTCATTCAGCACACTTTGGTTGGAGGATAAGATAGAAAATTCTTCAGTGTAGCATAGCTGCTCCCTCACATCTGTTGCATAATATAACATTTTTAAAAAACATGCTATGAATAAAGGGAGAAAGAGTATACTGGCTCTTCTCCTTGGCATTCTCGTAGCAGGCTTCATCTAGGTTGATGTGAGCAATGCGTCTTGGCTATGCTACTGGTGAACGCACGCAAATGTACCTGGTGCAAATATTCCGTAAAGTATTTTAAATGATGCAGCTCAGAGCCTTAGAGGAAGCGTGGGGTAGTTGGGAAGGGGAGGGTGAAGGGAAGTTTAAGGGCAGGGAGGAGGTCTGAAAGAGAACGAGAGAAACTGACGGGGATTACAAATGCTAAAGTGCAATTTTAAAATATAAATTATTTTAAAAGCAGAAGAGTGATTCTAAATTGCTACTGTTCGCATAGGCACGATTTTATTCCAATTTAAACGGGTTATTTCCTTTCCCTTCTCAGATATACTGCATAATGGAACTTGAATGGCTTAAAGCTACTGCACACGGTTTGGGAAGGGACGAGGAGAGCACTAAGGAAGCTGAATAGTGCAAGGCATTCTGGGAAGTTCGGGTGCGGTGGGGAGAAGCAGAGATGAAGCTGTTTTTACACTTTTACAAGAGAGCTGTTCCAGTTATAGTTACCGATTCCCTTTAGCTGAACTCTGCTTCCTGAAGGAAAGAGCTTACTTTAAAAATGAAAAAAGAAATAGATGATTTAAAACTGTTCCGAACATAGATTAAAAAATAACTCACAGAGCAATACAAATCCTTGAAATTTCTATGCACAGAGGTCTAAACAAACATTTCCACCAAATGATGGAGAATAGCCATTAGAAACCCTGTAAAATGAAGATACACACAACTAGAGTAGTTTATTATGAACTAATCCTTTAAAAACAAGTAGATCCTACAGAAGAATATTGTTCAAATGGAATGTTTAAAAATAACATTTATTAATAAATATCTTATAAAATTCTAAATTAATAGATTCCTGTTCAAATTTTGCTTTGGTCCTTGAATTCCACTGTATACACACATACATACATATATATTTTCTTAGATGGTTTTTTATTAACCAGAAAGAAGCACATTCTATCCTAACTGGATGGCTAGGTTTATAGCAGTTACAGATGCTTAAAACCCCCCCAGCCAAAGGCTGGTCTTTTATGGCAGCTGGTTGACTTTTAATGACAAGCTCAACTAGCACACGACAGTTTTCTGAACTAACAGACCACAGCCACCTGCACATTCACCACGGATGCCCCTCTATTCGGAACACGCACTGCATTTGATTTCTTGGACCTGACAGGCTCCAAAGAGCAACTGCTCCAAGTAAGTCACCCTAATGAAAAGAAGGCATGCAGTGACAGTACACAAATCGCTCGTCCCCATGGGCCGTGTTAAGACTGTGACTGGCAAACACTGATGTGGAGATAGGAGAGGGCTGTGGGGAAGGGTAAAGGGAAAACATCCGACCTCACGCCAGGCGTTAAAACGAGTCCATTCATGCACAGGGAGGATTTTCACTCTACCTGTCCTGGCATATGTTCAGAAATGTCTTAAGGAGAAACAATTAAGATGGGAATGCCTCAGTGTAGGTAAGGACTGACCTGGTAGAAACGCTATCAGGTGTCCCTATCTTGGCTGCTAATTCCTGTCACAGGAGGCAGGGGAGGCGCTGTGGAAGTTTCCAGGCAGGTTGGCAGTGACTTCAGAAGCAGATCCTGCTGACAGAAACCCACCTGTGAACAAGGAGAGGCAGTGCTGCGCTGCGGGCCCTCCTTCCTCAGGATGGGTGCTCTGAAGGTCATTGCAACTGATCTGTGACCGTATGGATGGATGACCCAGTAGCTGGGTGGGAGAGGAGAATGGGGCAGAATGTTTCCCCAGATTGGCAAAAAGTGTGGGACAAGAATGGAGAGATTTTCAGGCAGACAGATTATTCTACAGTCTGGTGAAAGCTAGGCCTTCAAGTGAAATATTTAATAATGATAAGTCGAGTGTTGGATTTGACCAATGAGCCTTTCTGTTCAGGATTTCAAGAAGCTCTGACAACTTGCTGGCATCCTCCATTCACTGTATTTCCACACTGCTAATGAACATACCTAAAGGCCCTGAGTATAAGAAGAAGTTTATTCTAATTATACGTTGAGGCCCGTTTGCTAACCTGTGTGTGGTGGTTTGCCTTCTTAGCATAAAAAACAGACATAATTGAGCTATATATAATGCACGTCAGTCAAACCATCAAGCTGCTGAATTAAAACTCAGGCAAGTTCTTAACTGCAGAGGCTTTTGGTTTAACAACTAAATATTTCAATTAAGAGGTGGAAGAGAAGTAAAGTAAACCATAATTTTAGTGACAGCCCACTCCTTGGACATTCTGATATCACCAGTGGATTTTTTAAAAATCCATTTCATTAAGTGCTATGCATGCAGTAAAGAAAGAAAATATTTTTCACTTAAAGCAAAACAAAAATTTTTTAAAAATTAAAAAATTAAAAAACCCAAATATTTCAATGAGCTCTTTCTCCTTTTTAGGGGGACACATAAATGGTCCTAGGAAGGAGTTTAGAAGAAATTATTTTTGATTTCAAAATAGAGACAAGAATGTTAACTGCTTTTTTAGCTAAATCTTAAACTTCTTAGGAAGCCAGTAAGGTTAAACCATTCAGCTATTACAGCTGGGATTCAAAACAAAACAAAATAACTGAATTCAGTATTTAAAATACTTAAAAATGATATGTTTGTCTAAAATATAATAGAAAATCCTTTTCTTGTTTGCATTTTTTTCTTTTTTCTCTTTTTTTTTTTTTTTTGCTTTTGCTTTTGTTTTGATTTTTTAGATCATATATCCAAGTTATGCATTTCGCTGGAAACTCAAAACTTTCTTTTTGAAAGCACTGCATACATGAAAAGATTGTTGATAAATATTGATTTAAAAAGTAAGTTATTAGATAAAACTGAAACTAGTTATAAAAACCATGCTTCATAACCCTTATATTTTCTTTTTTTCTCCAAAATAGATTCTTACACTATACTGAGAGAAAAAAAAAGCACATCCTTCCCTTTTCCGAACTCTTATAAAAGCTACACCTTTTGTAAAATACTACTTTTTTAAATCCCATTATCTTGCACGCGCTCTTTCTCTCTCTCTCTCTCTCTCTCTCACACACACACACACACACACTCATGTTTGGAGGTCAAGCATTCAAATGGAGATGAAACACCAGCACCTGCCTAGACAACTAGAGAAGAAAACTAGCCCCAGTTATTTGTGAGATGTGATATTAAAACCTTAGCACAGTAGAATGGCTTGTTTCAAGGAGGCACAACTGTGGTTTGGAGTATCTGCTTTTTATAATGGGCAAGTCCAGGAAAGTTGCTGAAAGTATAAATCAGAATTATTCAGAAGAGTGGAGTAGCCATATCCAGGGGATACTTTGAGCAGCCAGAGTGCTTTAACTGCTGTGGGAGGGCGGAAAGCACCTCCATGGAAACATTAGGTTTCCTTTCTCTCTCTGTTCCTCCAGTAGTTCGTCTACTTTCACCCACCAGAACAGCAAAGACGGTTCCATAGGCTTAAGAAAAAAATAATAATATATCTTAGGCTATTAGCAGCTAATGACTGAACAACATAATCTGTGTAGTGAATAGAGCCCTTCTGAATTATTATATAGTACGTGGATTTTCAACATTATAGACAGGCCATATAAAACCGGTTGTAATTCGAGGGTATGATGTTCTAGGTCTGCATCATAATTTGGACTTCCACAGTTGAGGCTTATAAAGCTCCCTTCCCTAGTGTCTCCACAGCTGGCATTCAACGGTGCTTCACCTACGGCTAAGCCACCTTTTATTTGCTCTGATTATTAAAAACATTAAACCAGGCACATTAAACATCTCCCGGTTACTCTTTTGTGAAAAGCAAGAGTTGAATGGGTCAGGGGCAAGGGAAGCCATGGCTAGGTCCACATTAGCTTTTTTTTTTTTCCTTTAAACATTATTTTCTTCTTTGCATGCAACGCTAAAGGGGAAAAAATAAAACAGAAAGTAAAAATAAAGAGTCAATAGGGAGCCCAGGTAAAAGTGGAAATGGAAAGGAAAATTGGGCATTCAAGGAAGTGGACCAAGAGCAGGAGGAGAGGTGGTGAGATGCTTGCTGATTTTATTTGGACATCGATGGAGCTTATACTTTTTTTATAGTAAGAGAAACAGGGTTGTGGAAAAGGCTCTCCATTTATCTGGGATTCTGGTGACATCATAGCACCAACTCACCATAAGCTATGACATCATCAGACTTCTCCCCCAGTTGCCTTGCAGTCTGTATACTGGACATCTAGGTACGCCTCATTTTGGCTAAAAGCTGTGGCTTAACAAGATTCAACGTTTCAGGCAAAGGGTTGGACTGATAAGAATGAAACCATGACTATATACAGAAAGAGTTCAGTTTATAAACAAGTAACTGGTACCAGAAAATTGGAGAAAAGCACCAAAGCATTTCCCAAGCTGATAGATTATTAATTGCATAACTCCCTTTTTTGCTTATATAACTGAGTATAAAAGACAACATTTCCATAATAACTATAAAAATGAAAGCCAGTCTTTGAAGGGCTGAGGAGTCTTCCAGGTCTGAGTTAATTCTAAAAATGCCCTTAAAAGAAAGGACGCAGGATATGCGACAGCTCTCCTTGGAGGCAAGGTCTGACCCTCGGATTTTAGAGAATCGGATTCAGGTCTGTTCTGTGAGTGGTGAGCTGACTGAGGGTGGAGCTTCCTACCACTTCGCTGACGGCCGAGGAAGTGGTGATGGTGTTATGCTGGATGACCTGCTGCTGAGAGCACGTGGGGACGGGGCTTGCAGGAGGGCTACTCTCTGGACCTAGGAAAAAGCACACACACACACACACACCAATATAGCTCTTTCCTGGGTGGACTTGGAGGCTACTCAAAAAATATTGCTAGATGCTTGCTAGAAATAGGAGCGTTTCACACATTTTCTCCTGGAGGTTAATTCCAAAACTTTATTTTAAAGTCACAAAGCTATGCCTTCCCAGTTTATAGCTACAAGCAAAGCCATGCTTTCTACATCAGCAACATGAGTTGATGTGTTTAAGTTGTGGCATGTGAAGTCCCCATCTTGTCTTTTCAAAGAGCATCCATATATCAAATGTGGAAAAATACTCACATGTGGTGGGAGAATCTGTGTTGCTCAATCTAAAAAATTATTTGAAAAGAAATTGACCTTCAGCCATGAATCCCCCCTTCTTCCACCATCCCCTACTCAATTAGCATTGAACCTATTGACATTCCAGGTGCAGATACTGGGATCTAGAAAAACAGATCCACTTTACATATTGGTAAACTGAGACAAGGTCACTAGCTTTTCAGCCTGGTGAATAACATGTAGCATATCCTGAGGCACTGGATATAATTCACCCAAAGCCTGTTTCCCAGCCCATAAAAGACTGCTAGCCCACCAGTAATTGGGCTCCTACTGGCTGCAGAATTGGAATTTGGTGGGATTTTACAGTGTGGAATGCCAGGGAACGTCTAGCCAGAAATTATTAGGAGGTGGCGGTCATGGTGATGAATGGGGTCAGAAAAGAAGGGTTCCCTCTGGTGCACTAGTCTGGCAGCCACTCAAGAATTCTAGCATGATATCCACCTGGGTGTGCAGTCTATGCTTTACTTTTGTTCTTTCAATAAATCCAATGAGAAATTGGTGGCAAAAAAACTGGACACTAAAAAAAGCAAAGAAGTCAATGACTTACTTAGATATCCTTGTGATTCTTTCTGCATGGCTGTTATGGGGCAGTCTTTATGCGTTAACAACAGCTGTTTCAGCTGTGCCACCTCGTTTTTCAACATGGACACTTCATTCTGGAAAGAGACGGATCCAAATCATGTTAAGAAGACCAGAGAATACAAACCCAAGGCCCCGTGCACTTTCAACAGTGTAACTGGCACACTTCTTTTCTGTTATGTCTGAATGACATTAATAATATTATTTAACGGGATTCACCTGAAAATTTGTAGCTTGCCTTTGATTTGGCCCTCAGGTTTCCCAGGGGCTTTCTGAAGAGACTAGGTTTTAACTCAAGAGCTTAATCCTATTAAAAGTTACTTAGGTGGGACCCTCCATTCTACACTGACTGGGTGACTCTAGGCAGGTAACATAACCCAGCTAAGCTCTAGCAACCTTGGATGGGAATGAAAATAGTACAAAGTTCTTTGAGTTGTTGTGAGGATTAAATGAGGTAACATGCAAAACACGCAGAACAATGCCTAGCACATACGAAGTGCTCGATAAATTTAGCTCTCATAATAATTCTCTTCAGGCTGTCTTTTTTTTTTTAAGTTTTTTTTTTTTTTGACATGGACCATGTTTTTTTAAGGTCTTTATTGAAATTTGTTACAATACTGCTTCTGTTTTATATTTTGGTTTTTTGGCTGCAAGGCATGTGGGATCTTAGCTCCCCGACCAGGGATCGAACCCACACCCCCTGCACTGGAAGGCAAAGTCTTAACCACTGGACTGCCAGGGAAGTCCCCATGCTATCTTACAGGTTCAGGTTTGACATTGACCACGAATAGAAGGTGAACGTGAGGCACGGGGAGGAACTGCGTGGCAGGGTGAGCGGCTTCAAACTGAAATGCCCTCAGAATAAGCCGATTTCCCAAAAGAAGTTCTTCATGGGCTACAGTTCAACAAAGCACGTCCTTCTGCCTGATGCCACTTAGGAGGAAGCATGGAAGCATACAGAGCAAATGTAGGTCCTCTACTGGTGGGATCAGGTCAGCCCAGGGAGGCCAAGGGCAATAGAGTTTAGGGCCATGACTGAGTTAATCTGATTGGTTCATTAACTAGTTTGGCTAATTTCAGTCTATAAACTTTTTCCCTCCTCAATATCAGGGTGTTGTGGATTTACTTAGATAAGTGCCACAAATCTCCACTTTATGTAGTAATTCACAAAGATAGGTTCATAGTTTGTGGAATAATGTACTTGGCACCATCGTCTACAAATACAGTTGACCCTTGAACAACACGGGTCTGAACTGTGCGGGTCCACTTCTGTGCAGATTTTTTCCATAGATGACAATACTACGTGATTAGCAGCTGACTGAATCTGAGGATGTGGAACCACGGATACAGAGGGCTGAGGATGGGATTGGAGCATAAGCGGATTACGGGATCTGAGGCCAGTCTTGGAACCAATACCCACTGATATTGAGGGACAACTGTATAAATGTAGGACAGATGGTTCCAAGGTGCTGCCACTTGATAAAAGTAAACTGTAAACGCAGCACTACCTCAAATAAGCCACTTTACAGTTGTGATAAATAACACCTCTCTCTGGCCAATGTTCATTTGTGGCTGCCCCGCAATTATACTCCACGTGGAGGAGACTTTTCAAAAGCATGCACACAGAAGAAGGTGTTTTAACATTTGTCATTAAGTTGTATCTACACTTTCAATATGAACTTGGCTTTTGAGGCATGTATTTATCACCTAAAAAGTAAGTTTGGGATTCTGAAGTTAATTAAAAAATTTTTGGAAAATTGTTTCAAAGAATACCTCCTAATTCCAAATTCATTTGCAAAATACATTATAAGCAACCAAATGTTGAGTAGCATGAATACAAAAATAATAAAAATCTCATCTACAAGGCTTTTATGCCTATCTGACGAAAGGGGGGAGGGATAAGTTAGGAGACTGGGATTAACATATATGCACTACTATATATAAAATAGATAACTAATAAGGACCTACTGTATAACACAGGGAACTCTGCTCAATATTCTGAAATAACCTATATGGGAAAAGAATCTAATAAAGAATGGGTATGTGTATGTGTATAACTGATTCACTTTGCTGTACACCTGAAACTAACACAACATTGTGAATCAACTATACTCCAATAAAAAAATTTTTTAAATGCCTGAGAAATTAGCACTAATGATGAATAAATCACTTAATTTCTTAGGAAAATTGCTCTTAAATTTGAGAACGTTCAGGAAGGTGAACTGCACCTCCCACCTCCAAATGAGTGCGGTTGATAAGGGGCCCTATCAAAGCTGAAAGTGACCCTTGTCAATTTGGGGGTCAGTGGGACAAGTTTATTTATAGGACAATTTATTTTAGCCTTAAACACTATTTTTTTTCTCTAATTTTATGCCCATTTAAATTCAGATAGCCATCCTTCCTTTTCCCAGCTCCCCCTCTGCTTAAAATAGCCTGTGTGAAAGAAAGTTACTTTTAGACCATTAAACAGAAGGCAGCCCCCGGTTAAAAACAGAACAGACAAAAACAGAACAGAAAAAGGAGAAAAAGAAAACTAAGATGTTTGAATGTATACATATTTGGCCTCAAAATGAAATGCGACATGATTTGTATTTGGACTATAGAGATAACACTTTTCTGAAATCACAACTGCTAGACACCTGGACCCTAAGGGGAAACTGTCAGTTGCAGACAATGGTTCTAAGAAAGTGGAGTCAAGCTCCAGTCCTTAGTGAATCCAGCCATACTTCTCTTCCATGATCTAGGAAACAAATGAGGAAAGTATTTAAAATAAAACAACAGGATTCTGTTGCCTTCTTGTACTTCTGGAAGAAAAGAAAAGAAAAATCTCACTTGGCGGCTGCCTTGGAGGGGATGATTTTAGTCTCCATTTCTTCCTCCTCTGCGTCCTCAGCAGTCACACCTTTTCTAGGCAGTCTTCCATCCCCCAGACTCGAAGTGTACATTGTCCCTTCCTTAAAAAAAACACCTTGAATCCCGTTCTTCGGGTTCCTACAACTGCAAGGAGCTAACTGCCTACAATACTTGGCATATCCCAAACCATTTCAGGATAAACCTTTTGCTTTCATGAGAGGCCACAATAAAACAGCACCAATCACCACAACAAACAGTGTATGTGGTGTCCTGGCCTATAACCAAAGCCCCATAGAAAATAGATGATTTTAGTGGCATTTTTTTGTCTCTGGACAGCAAAGCACTTTATTAATAAACCAATACATTGTAAGTATAGAAACTGAGGACCTGGGAGTTGTGAGGGTCTGTAAAAATGTAGGAACCTGGAGAGCACTGTAACAACTGACCATCATTTAAAGATATATGTGAATATGGACATATTTCTGAATGTAATATATTAGTAATTATGTAATTTAGCTATGTTAGGGTTGGAAAATGAATGCCAATTAATATTCTCCATAGACAAGAACAATCAGCCTCCCTCTTGCTTAGATCATGCACACATAAGTACGATACTGATAAGGACTAAATAAAAGTCTAATGGCCAGAGAAGCAACAGAAATTCGTGGGGCAGCTTCCAGCAGAAAAAGGAACTCTCAGATGAGAGTTGAGAATAATCGGGTTTGGCTCCCCAAATTGCCACATCAACCTAGTGTAAAACAAGGTGGTTGGACTAGTTTTCTAGTTACTTCCTGCAAGATAGTTTTTTATTCTATGAATTGCCTTCTATTGAGAATGCTAATTACCTAATAATCTAATGAAGGTCTCCATCTTGATTTTTTATTCACTAGTTAATTGCTTTTGGTATTCTCAAATGGGCTTATATATCAAGTCTTATATTTTCTAAGGGAGCCAGTTCTAGCACCTCCTATACTTCCAAATCTTAACAGGGCAGATTCCAAAGCAACATCTACAGTTTCACTTTTGTGCAAAATTTCAAGTTCATGTTCATTTCCATATTGTGAGAGTCTACAGAGCCTTCATCAGATTCCATAAGGGAGCATTTGGGTTAAAAACGGTAGAGAATGGGTTAAAAACAGTAGAGAATGGGTTAAAAACAGTAGAGAATGTTAAAAACGGAGTGAATCATGTGTGCTGTGCACATGCATAAACATTCCGTATTGATAGATACTGATAGATATCATTCTATATTGATAGACTGATGTAGGAAATGCACAAATACTAGACTATATTTTAAATAAAAACCCTTTTCAAGATAACATTAATAGAAATCACCTTGAATACATTTTGGAAGAGAAGAACCAGACAGCAAATGTTTCAAAATGCATGAAAGAAATCAAAAGTGGCCTGCCGTTCTAGTAGGGAAATAGAAACCAGGACTTCTGGAGACATTTTCTTATTCTGAATTACCTTGCATTATGAATTGATGCAAATCACCAGTTTTTTTTTACTCCCTTGTGTAGTTTCTAATAATAACTATAGGTCTTCATATAGAAGCACTTTGCAAAAGCAAAGTATTAATAATAAGTATTGATTCTCTTGCTGAAATCAGCTCTTCATTCTTTTCTTTTTTCTAAACTAGTTTGGGTTTGCTACTCCTAAAAGTTTAGCCATTTAAATAGGGACTGTAAGAGTATAGATGTAGTTAAGATTAATCTCTTCTTAAACCCATAAAGTTGCCTTGGGATGAAGTAGCACCCCTATATAGACATTCAACACTGTAATAACATACTTTAAACAAGCACTCCAAGAAGTCCCTAATAGCTACATTTTCAGTTTTGGGGGGATGTCATTTTGTTAATATGATAAACTCCAAATGCTTTTTGATGCAAGCAGTAGTCCATGCCAAAAAAATAATTATCAAAATGAGCCCTGCCACATAGCCCCTCCCCTATTTTTTTTTTTTTTTTTTTTTTGTAGATTAACTGAGGCCAGGTCTGGTTCATTCTAAAACAAAGGACTTTCAATTTGTACAGCAACAGTTCCCATCTGGCCTATTCTCTTGCCAAGTCCTAAACCTGAGCTCGTGTGTCTAAAATTTCAGCAGCGACTTAGGCCATGTGTCTTTGTACTGAAAAAGAAAAGCAATTATTTCCGTGGGCGACCAGACGATTTCCGTATCATCTATTGAACACAATCCACTGAGCACCACATTAGCAGTTGATGAATTTAGAGCTGATCTCAGCCACTCTGTCAGTGAAAAGAATGTGGATTCCTTCATAGTTGAAGAACTTTCTAGAATGAAAGATCACAGAGCAGTGGGTTAGGTCAAGAGAAGACTCGCTTGGGTTTTCATCCTACTACTTGCTGGTTGTGTGACTTTCAGGAAGACTTCTCATGTCCCCCGAGACTCAGTTTCTCCCAAATAAAATGTCAGATTGGGTGGTTTCTAATATTTCCCCCAATTCCTATACCTGTGTTGACCTCTTGGGTAGAGATTTGTTGTGAGATGAGGAAATGAAGTCTGGGAGTTTGATTTTGTTTTCTCAGTTCTAATTTTTCCAATCTGAAGCTCTGCAGCCTAACTAGAAGATTTATGCTGGAAAACAAAAGTGGCAGCTGGCCATCCAGACCTTGGATATTCCTTTTGGCGGGAGTTTGTTTGTGTAGCACCTTCCATTTCTGTTTACTTAAAATTTGGCTCACTGCACCAGCCTCAAGAGAGACAACTTTTTCTTTTGACAAAGGTCCAGTGAGAGGGAAAGGGTCATTCAAAGGTAGCAGAATCTGCATATCCTCTCCAGCATCACATGGCATGATGCAGAGCACTCGGCATCACAGAAAACATGGAGCCCTTGTGGTTTCTGTCCCTGTGAAGCAAAGCAGTGGTTGGAAAACACCAACGACGTAGTCTTTTCAGAGACCGTCCCTTCCTCAGGCACTGCTTTAACAACCAAAAATACTGGTGCCTGCTGAATGGCCCCAATAGGACTTTTTTTTCTGGTTTTCAGGGGCTAGAATTCTAGTATCTCTTATCCTTCCATTTTAGTTCTAAAAATGTGAAAATTAATAGATTAGGTTTGGGACTTCCCTGGTACTCCAGTGGTTAAGAATCCACCTTCCAATGCAGTGGATGCAGGTTCGAGCCCTGGTTGGGGAACTAAGATCCCACATGCTGCAGGACAACTAAGCCCGGGCCGCAACTACTGAGCCTGAGTGCCACAACTAGAGAGAAGCCTGTGAGCTGCAACAAAAGATCCCATGTGCCACAACTAAGACCCAATGCAGCCAAAAATAAATAAATAAAATAAAAAGTCTCTCTTCTGGCAATAAGCATGTTTTAAAATATACTCTTTTAAAAAAGTAGATTAGGTTCGCATAAAGGATATACCTTATATGTTAAGTACCTTATATGTTAAGTGAAAGCTATAACATATGTTCATATGTCAAGTCATGAACACATCTGACGTCAAAGTAAACCAGTATCCTCACTTTTCCTGGCTCTCTGCTATGACCCCCTCCATGTCTTCAGGCTCTAGAATGATGGTCAATACCCTGGGGTCATTCTGCAAGGACTCATTTTAGTTAAAACTGATTTAAAAACTTGTCCGCATCTGATTACGTGTCATCTGACTACTCAAGGCTCCTTCATCTGGGTCAGTGGGTCTCACTCAGGGGTAATTTTGCCCCCCACGGGGGACATTTGGTATTGTCTGAACGTTTTTCAGTTGTCACAACTTGGGGGTGGGGTAGAGGGTGCTACTGATACCTAGAGGGTAGAGGTCAAGGATACTGCTAAGTATCTACACTGCACTGGAGACAACAAAGAATTACTGAGCCCCAAGGTAATAGTGCTGAGATTGAGAAAACCTGCACCTGTTCATGATCCTCTTGCAGATCTCAGAACTGGTAGCAAATTCCAGGGGTTCTCACATTTCAGTCATTACAAAACCACTGCTGTGATATTTGCTAGGTCACATACACCAGAACTTTTATTTACTTAACATGTTTGTACAAATTAACTCATTTTTTAAAGATTTAGCCTGGTCCTTACCAAAAATATCTGTGAAACTGAAGGTTTGATGTTCTGATTACATTTTTCAGTACACATAAAAATTAAAATATGATTATTATTAATATTAAAAACGTGTACTCATGTCCACCTAAAAGCTTCTCACATACTACTATACCTGCCAGATTCTAGAATTATAGGCTTTCAAGTTAGAGTGGTTTCGGCGGCGTTTGAGTCCAGCCAGACTCTGCGGCTTGATTCCCTTAAATCACATCTTTGCCAAGTGGTCAGGCAGCTAGTTCCTGGACACTCCAGAGATGAGGAGCTCATTCATTTATTCAGCAGATACTGAGTACAGACACTCAGGAACTCTCCATGCTAGACCCGACATTACAAAAGGGGGTAAGTGGTCGGGGGAGAGGATAACAGAGTCTCCAACTTCACACAAGCTTCGTACAAGCCAGTGGGAGGATTTCTTATCTTACTTCCCCCATATCTGCTATATACGTTTCCCAGTTTCTTTCTCATGTCTATCATTAAAAGAATGATAAACTTGGGGGGGGAGAGTGAACATCCATAAATGATGACAGTCAGTCCCTGTATAACCCAAACTTTCTTCGTATAAGTTCAATTTGTACACTGGATGTCCCAAGACCATTTCCACTTAATGGAATTAAATATGCAAAGGGGGGTTTGGCACCCTAATTGCTCCTTTCTGAGGATGCGTGGAGGATGGGGGGTGAAGGTGACCTATGAACTACTGAGGAGCAGATTCTCCCTATTTTAGGCATTCTTTCCCCTCTTCCCTCCACTCTTTAGCCATTATCTCTGCTCCTGGAAGCACTGTATATAATCCAGCGCTATAATCCACGATTTTTACTGCTATCCCTGACTGCTTGTCACTTATATAATACTTGCTTTTTCTTCTGCTGGTGAACAGTGCACTTCTTTTTGTGTTAGAACAAATGCCCTGAACTGCGTCACGTGTATGGCATGAAGTCCGCTGGAGAAGCTCCAGGTGCTGGAGGTTCTCAAAAATTCCTAGAAGTGGCCTTGTTATAAAGTGTCCCCCCACTGAGCCACCCATGGAAAGCAAAAATCATGCAAGATTCAAATCTTGTCAAGTTTAAAAATGAGATGGAAACATGCCTTTTCTTATGGAGCAAAATAATAAACACAAACCTCCCTTTTTTCCACTAAACAAAAATATAGATAATCTAGTGTAAACTGAAGCAACCCCCTCACCCAGTGGACATAAAGAGCGGCCTTTTGGTTGAAGATTTATTATGTACAAACGGCTCTGTAGACATTAGTTCATTTATTCCTCCCAACAACTTTATGAGGTTATTATTCCCATTTTATAGATGAGGAAACTGAGAGCCAGAGAGGTTAAACCCAGCAAGTAGGTACGGAACAAGAGTTTGAACCTCTGTCTGACCAAGCTTCTGCTCCCAGCCCTATAACTTAATTGGGCAGGGTTTCCCTCCTCAGAGCAGACTGATGTAAAACTGAATGGTTGTTTTGTTTTGTAGAGTGTCTCGGAACTAATCAACCTTGAGGAATAAGCCTGCAGTTGCTCTGTGGGCTAAGGGGTGGTGTTAGTGCTTAGGTCAACAAGTGCCTGCCGGGGCAGGAAATGCCAATGTTACACAGGGCCTTTGAGTCCTGGGGAGAGAGACAGTGGCCTGCACCTGAAGTTGCATGTTTGTCTGGGTGAGTTCTTCTGCTTTCTTTTCCAGTGACATCACCCAGACCTTCCTCTTCTGTCTGCAGCGGGTGGCGGCTGCCCGGTTCCGTTCCAGAAATTTCCGCCGCCTCTCGTCAGGATCCTCATCCACCACCCTTCGCCGGCGCCCCCCTGTGGGCTGAGGCGGCTGTATTGTCTGGGTGGCCTGCATCTGTTGTGTCGCTGGTGAAACCTGCTGGGAAAGAGAGGGAGGGGGTGATGGGGAGAGAGGAGGAACGGCTGGGTAAGGTGTTGAAATGCAAAACACAGGGAGTCGCTTGTTTTAGTTAGCACATTATACTTGTTTTCTAAGAATGAAGTCAACAATGAGATCACGCTCATGAAAAGGAAAAGCATCACCCTGCTATCTTCCATGATATTTTGGCAAAAGATACAGGGATGATCTGCGAAAAGAGAGTCAAGTAGATTTTTTCCCCCTGACTGGCATTTGGCTGAATCATGACAGAAGAAACATTTTTTTTCTCCTCAGATGTTAAAAATGTTTTATTTAAGGTGCCTTGTAAAATCTGAAAGTGCCAATGTATGGCAACAGGTGAAAACAGAGGTCAGGGTGACTGTCACCCTACTGACGAGTCTTCTGTCATCTGCAGAAAACTCCTTCTGGGCAGGTTGCGAATGCCTTTCATACTAATGGTGTCAAAACCATGTTCCTAGAACACACCTCTGGGACAGCACTGCCATTGTGACTCCTATCAAAAGAACCCCGTGAAGCCTGGAAAGCAGCTGAAATCCTTTTGTCACAGTTTCACAGTTCTTACTGCAGATGCCTAGCTGGACCTGCAAACTGCAAATGGGCCTGTCTCCTCCTCAGAGCTTGACCAAGGCTGAAGGAGTCACAGGAGATGGTGAGTGGGTGAATTTCTAGGTGATTGGGAAGCGGGGCCTTTGAAAGTCCATCGTGATGCAGCACTGAGCCCTGTTAATACACCGTGTCTGTTGACAGGGAGGGGTGGTTGTATATACTTACATTATAAGGAAATCCTAGGAGTGGCAAAGCACTTTATTAAAAAGTTTTTACTATGCTTATAGATTGCCTGTAAGGTCTGCATGGGGCTCAACAACATCTAAGGTTTTAGGGACTCCCACACATATGGCTTTATTTCCCTTCATACAGCGGACACTCAGCACCTAGTGAAATTTCTATGACTGATTGTTTATGAGTCTGGACACCTAATGCTTCCCTAATGCACTTCACTCCTTCCCTTTTCTTCATTCTCAATAAAGGGTGGTGGTGTTTTTTTCTTCTCCTCCCTCTCATTGCTCAGTCACTCAGGCTTATGGCTGTAATACCTATAAAGTTGTTTTACAAGAGGCATTTAACCTGCAGAAATAACAGGCAAGAAGTTTTAAAAATGAAACCCAGCCACCTTTTCTACCACATTCCAACCCTATGATTGAAATCAATCAGAACGACTGTAATTGCACTAATAATGGCTCCTGGTTGACATCAGCTGACTGATGATGCTATAGTTTAATCCTCAGCTCTATCAAACCCTCCGTGACTCACTGAAAAAGAATCAGTCTCAGGACGGAGGTTAGACTGCATCTCAGTCATTTTGTTTAACGCAAAGACATTTTCTAAAACTGTGTATTGGCAATTCCTTCCCTCCGAATCACAGAGGAGTAACAAAATAAACTGTCTAAGATCTTACTCACCAGAGTGGCTGATGAAGCTGTGTTCCTTGTTATTGGCAAGCGTTTAGCACTAGTCATTTCAGGTGCAGTAACTTCTGAGCTAACCACCGCAAAGCAAAGCACTAGGAAAGAAGGTGCTAACCTGGCTGTTTTTGCATTCTGTCGGGGTGGGGTGGGAGGGATAAACTGGCAGTATGGGATTAACAGGCAAAAAATGAATGAAATAAATTCATTCATTTCTTTGTATGAATTAGTGATCTCTCACTGCCAGCCCTAGACAAGACTCTCAAGTAGGTAAAACTGGGTTTTAATCTCCAGTGCAGGGACCTCTCTTTCAATACTGTATTCTACCACGCTAACGTTAACAAGCCTTTACCCCCTGATGCTTCTCCTCTGCCTTTACCCAAAGGGGTAAGTTACATGGTGGTTTCAGGTGCAGTCCAGGTTCAGGGTCAAGGTGTCGTTTGGTTAAGAGAAATTCCTGGTGGCCAAGGAGTGATACCAGGACTCTGAAGTCACATTCTTATATGCAAAAGAATCGCAAGAAGCCAGGAGAAATTGAAAATGCAACCCTAAGACCAGAATTTGTGCTTTAAACAAAATTATCAAAAACGATAATTATCGTTACCTACCATTATCTTTTTAAAATAGCATTCTGTAGGGGTGGGGTGGGAGGGATAAATTGGAAGTATGGGATTAACAGAGGCACACTACCATACATAAACTAGATAAACAAGAAGGATTTACTGTATAGCGCAGGGAACTATATTCATAGTTCTCGTAATAAACTATAATGGAAAAGAATAAAAAAGAATATAGATATATACATATATATGCATAACCAAATCACTCTGCTGTACACCTGAAACTAATATTCTAAACCAACTATACTTCAGTAAAATAAATAGAATGGCATTATGTTGACACAGATGCTCTGAAAATTTTGATCAAAAATAATTAACTGTAATTTCAAAATGACAGAATTTATTCCAAGTCATCTTAGAATCTCAGAGTTGATGACCTTAATAAACTTCTATTGTTCTGATAATCATACAATTAGGCCACATGACAAGAATCTCAATATCAACCAAGTTAATACAGTTAACAGTGGCATTTTGAATATGGTCTAAATGATCTTGTTCAAATTTCAACAAGACCAACCTGGACTCTTTCTTTTTAGTAGCATAGGATAAAAAAGCAACTTTGTGCAGCCAATTATAAAGGCAATTAACTGATTGCATATACAATTGGCCACTTGCTGACTTGAGATGGAGGGCAATTGGCTAATTCGTAATTAGCTAATGAATGGCTTTTATATTTAATGAACTGTTAAGCTTGTCTGTGAAGTAACTCGCTCACAAATGCAACCAAAACTTGATGCTATCCATTTTTAAAAAATATAAGTATACATGTGAATCTATCTGCCTATCTTTGACCTTATTATAGTTTATAGTTGACCTATTATAGTTCTCTTTTTCCCTTCTAAAAATATGTCCTACTATGGCACATGACTAAAAAGGTGCTTTGGATAGCATTTTATTGCTAAACTACTTGCTAAGCTTCTATCACATTATTCGGTTTGGAATTAATCATGGCTATCATGTATTGAAAACTGTGCCACCAAGGGCAAAACATTCTCTTATTTAATACTCCTGAGGGTCTATGAGCTTGGTCTATTATCACCCCATTTTACAGATGGGAAAACTGAGGCTTAGAGAGGTTCATCTACTGACCACAGTCATACAACAAGTAAGGTGGGAAAAGAATGAAAGTTTTCTCACTCAAAGCCTACACTCTTATTTGCTATATAGAATACCTCTAAGAACTTTGCAAAAGCAAGCTTAGCTAATAAATAAGCTTATCTATTGAATGGAGAGTTGCTTATGGATAACACATTTTGTGGATGGCTGTCCAGGTTTGGTGTATGTTGGAGGGGTTGATGCAAGATCTCTAAAAGCTGCCAGGTGAGAGGTACAGAGGCAGACAATGGAGGAGACAGTGAATAAGTGTGATCCCAAGCTTCTGACACCATTCTGACCCAGCTGGTTGGAACCTGGCAGTTTGAATGGGTGGAGGGAACTGACAAAGGTCATCCCACTTGAAGGTCCAAAATGTCTAGGACTAGCCATGCTCCTAGACATGCCCTTCATCCACTTACTAAAACTCACTCGGGTACATGGACCCGCCTCTCTTCTTGGGCTGGGTGACGTAACGTCTGCCAGATCCCCCGACCCTCTTCCAGTTGTGTCTAAATGCTGGCTTTCTTTCTAGCCACTCCTGGTGACTTTCCACCACTGGGATTTGGCCTTCCTCTTGAACTGATCATCTACAGAGCCTGGCTCTCTGCCTTCTCCCTCCAACACATTTCTCACTGGGTGGGATGAGTCACCTTTCTTTACCATTTACACAACACCTTACACCCTAACATCCATTACCGGGCCTCTTTGTCTGCCTGAAATTGTTACCCTTTATACTTTTAACACTTACTGTTATTCAGAAGATTGCCCATTGTATTTAACTTCCAATTTGCAGGTGACAAAATTGGGTCTCTATGATGTTATAAAGTACTGCAGATAGAACCATGGTTAGAATTAACTTATTTTTCTCATCCTTTATTCACATCTTTCTTTAAAGCTTAAATTCTTAATCCTCCATTGGTGTTACTTTTTTAGGGTTAACTTTATAACACACTGCAAAAATAGATTTTGGAGAACTTGAAGCTTACGTTTGCCCCTAGAAACTAAACCTGATATTTACCTTATTAGTTATAGGAACTACGATCTGGTAGGGTCTTATGGGTAACCATTACCTCTTAGGAAATGAACAGAGCCCCCCAGAGTGTCAGATAGAACACCTGGGCTTGTCAAACAAGGCTGCTGCCAATGAGCCCCATATTTGAGCTTGTACTGTTAACGAGAAGGGAGAAAGAGATGATGAAAAAGGTCTACCTGTGCTTGGTTGCCGGAGTGCAGGGGTGGGTGTGGCGAGGTCTGGTGATGTGCCGGGTGTGCGTGAAGGTGGGAGTGGGAGTGATGATGTGGGTGGTTCTGCTGGTGATGGGGCTGAGGGTGAGGATGGTGTGCTGGGTGCTGGTGCTGGTGCGGGTAGGGGTGATGGGCTGGCAGTGTCTGGTGCTGATGTGGGTGTGAGTGCATGTGATGGTGTGGCGTCTGGTCCTGACGGGACCCCATCATTTCCATCATGTGTCCCATGGTGTTCATATTCCCATTTGACATGGCAGCAGGGTGGTGAGTCAACGCAGCCTTCAACCTCTGAAACAGAACAAAACAAGAGGGGACAGCTGAGGTCAGTCGTGTACACAGTAGGGATTTTGAATCAAAATGACTCATATTTTCAATTTTATAATATTTTATGGTACTATTGTTAACATTTTTTTACTGGTAGCAGTATGACTTTTATATTAATTTCAAATTTTCATATATATTATGGTAGGTAGAAGTATCAATGTCAGCCATGAATGTTAATTCAACTGTCATGGGAAATGAGCAGGATACCCTAGATATTCTGCTAAAAGGTATTTCCTACTATCCAGTTGTTAATCATATCCTACCGACAGCCAAATGCAAGTATAAACCCAATGGAACCACTCAATGTGATAATGCCACTGAACAAAGGGCCCATCCGATATGGCACTGCGTTTTATGGTGAGTCATAAGAATAAAAGATTTTTGCCTTTCAAAAGATTTCTCAGACCCAAAGAGGAAATCACTTCAAATTTTGGAATACAGGAACAGAACTAATGTTAAGTCTTCAAATTAGATAAGAAATCCATAACTTCTTGAGTCAATATGTAGATCTTTCCATTTGTTACTATGATACTTCTCACAGTCCCTTTAATAATCTAATTTTCTCACATAATAACGTTCTTCTGACTTTGGGAAGGAAATGAGGAAAGTAGAAGAATATGGACCACTGCACTCCTACAGCTTCTTTGATGACCACATCACAGGCCAGGTACGTCCAACACAAAAGCATCATCCATCAATAAGCAAACAGACATGCACACAAATAACTTCTCCCTGAATCTGATCTCTAAGCAGGGCTCAGCAAGCTTTTCTATAAAAAGTCAGATAGTAAATGTTTTCCTCATTGCATGCCTTAAGGTCTCTCACAACTACTCAACTCAGCCCTTTTAGCACAAAAACAGCTGTATACAGTATGTAAACAAATGACTACGCTGTGTTCCAATACAACTTTACTTATATTGGACAGGGACAGGATATCTGAATTTCATATAACTTTCACATGACACGAAATGCTATTCTACTTTTGATATTTTTTCCACCATTTTAAAATGTAAAAACCATTTTTAGCTCCTGTGCTGTGCAAAATTAGGCAGTGGGCCAGATTTAAAGAGTCTGGGCCGGGCCTCCCTGGTGGCGCAGTGGTTAAGAATCCTCCTGCCAATGCAGGGGACACGGGTTCGAGCCCTGATCTGGGAAGATCCCACATGCCATGGAGCAAATAAGCCCATGCGCCACAACTACTGAGCCTGCACTCTAGAGCCTGCGAGCCAAAACTACTGAGCCCACGTGCTGCAACTACTGAAGCCCACACGCCTAGAGCCTGTGCTCCGCAACGAGAAGCCAACGCAATGAGAAGCCCACGCACTGCAGCAAAGAGTAGCCGCCACTCACCACAACTAGAGAAAGCCCACACAAAGCAACGAAGACCCAACGCAGCCCTAAAATAAATGAATGAATGAATGAATGAATGAATGAATGAAAGAGTCTGGGCCAGATTTAAAGAACCAGTTGGCGGGGAGGACCTTCAAGATGGCAGAGGAGTAAGACGTGGAGATCACCTTCCTCCCCACAAATACATCAAAAATACATCTACGTGTGGAACAGCTCCTACAGAACACCTACTGAACGCTGGCAGAAGACCTCAGACCTCCCAAAAGAACAGATGCCAGAGGGCGACCTACACACAGAGGCGGGGCCAAATCCAAAGCTGAACCCCAGGAGCTGTGCGAACAAAGAAGAGAAAGGGAAATTTCTCTGGACAGCTTCAGGAGCAGCGGATTAAATCTCCACAGTCAACTTGATGTACCCTGCATCTCTGGAATACCTGAACAGACAACGAATCATCCCAAAACTGAGGCAGTGGACTTTGGGAGCAACTGTAGACGCGGGGTTTGCTTTCTGCATCTAATTTGTTTCTGGTTTTATGTTTATCTTAGTTTAGTATTTAGAACTTATTATCATTGGTAGATTTGTTTATTGATTTGGTTGCTCTCTTCCTTTATATATATTTTTTTTTCCCCTTTTTCTCTTTTTGTGAGTGTGTATGTGTATGCTTCTTTGTGTGATTTTGTCTGTATAGCTTTGCTTTTACCATTTGTCCTAGGGTTCTGTCTGTCCGTTTTTTTTTTTTTTAGGATAGTTTTTAGAGCTTGTTATCATTGGTGGATTTGTTTATTGGTTTGGTTGCTCTCTTCTTTTTTTTTAATTACTTTATTTTTTAATTTTAATAATTTATTTTTTATTTTAATAACTTTATTTTTCTTTCTTTCTTTTTTCCCTTTTCTTCTGAGCCGTGTGGCTGACAGGGTCTTGGTGCTCTGGCCAGATGTCAGGCCTGAGCCTCTGAGGTGGGAGAGCTGAGTACAGGACATTGGTCCACCAGAGACCTCCCAGCCCCTCGTAATATCAATCGACGAGAGCTCTCGTAGAGATCTCTGTCTCAACACTAAGACCCAGCTCCACTCAATGACCAGCAAGCTCCAGTGCTGGACACCCCATGCCAAACAACTAGCAAGACAGGAACACAACCCCACCCATTAGCAGAGAGGCTGCCTAAAATCATAATAAGTTCACAGACACCCCAAAACACACCACCGGACATGGTCCTGCCCACCAGAAAGATAAGATCCCGCCTCATCCACCAGAACACAGGCACCAGTCCCCACCAACAGGATGCCTACACAACACACTGAAGCAACCTTACTCACTGGGGGCAGACACCAAAAACAACGGGAACTACGAACCTGCAGCCTCTGAAAAGGAGACCCCAAACACAGTAAGTTAAGCAAAATGAGAAGATAGAGAAATACACAGAAGATGAAGGAGTAAGGTAAAAACCCACCAGAACAAACAAGTGAAGAGGAAATAATCAGTCTACCTGAAAAAGAATTCAGAGTAATGAGAGTAAAGATGATCCAAAATCTTGGAAATAGAATGGAGAAAATATAAGAAATGTTTAACAAGGACCTAGAAGAACTAAAGAGCAAACAAACAATGATGAACAACACAATAAATGAAATTTAAAAACTTCTAGAAGGAATCAATAGCAGAATAACTGAGGCAGAAGAATGGATAAGTGACCTGGAAGATAAAATACTGGAAATAACTGCCTCAGAGCAGAATAAAGAAAAAAGAATGAAAAGAATTGAGGACAGTCTCAGAGACCTCTGGGACAACATTAAATGCACCAGCATTCGAATTATAGGGGTCCCAGAAGAAGAAGAGAAAAAGAAAGGGACTGAGAAAATATTTGAAGAGATTATAGTTGAAAACTTCTCTAATATGGGAAAGGAAATGGTCAAGTCCAGGAAGCACAGAGAGTCCCATACAGGATAAATCCAAGGAGAAACATGCCAAGACACATATTAATGAAACTATCAAAAATTAAATACAAAGAAAAAATATTACAAGCAGCAAGGGAAAAGCAACAAATAACATACACGGGAATCCCCATGAGGTTAACAGCTTATTAACTGTTATTTTTCAGCAGAAACTCTGCAAGCCAGAAGGGAGTGGCAGGACATACTTAAAGGGATGAAAGGGAAAAACCTACAACCAAGATTACTCTACCCAGCAAGGGTCTCGTTCAGATTCGATGGAGAAATTAAAACCTTTACAAAGAAGCAAAAGCTAAGAGAATTCAGCCCACAAAACCAGCTCTACAACAAATGTTAAAGGAACTTCTCTAGGCAGAAAACAAAAGAGAAGGAAAAGACCTACAATAACAAACCCAAAATAATTAAGAAAATGCTAATAGGAACATACAGATCAATAATTACCTTAAATGTAAATGGATTAAATGCTCCAACCAAAAGACACAGACTGGCTGAATGGATACAAAAACAAGACCCATATATATGCTGTCTACAAGAGACCCACTTCAGACCTAGGGATACATACAGACTGAAAGTGAGGGGATGGAAGAAGATATTCCATGCAAATGGAAATCAAAAGAAAGCTGGAGTGAGTAGCAATTCTCATATCAGACAAAATAGACTTTAAAATAAAGACAATTAAAAGAGACAAAGGAGGACACTACATAACGATCAAGGGATCGATCCAAGAGGAAGATATAACAATTGTAAATATTTATGCACCCAACATGGGAGCACCTCAATACAGAAGGCAAATGCTAACAGCCATAAAAAGGGAGATCGACAGTAACACAATAATAGTGGGGGACTTTAACACCCTACTTTCACCAATGGACATACCAACCAAAATGAAAATAAGTAAGGAAACACAAGCTTTAAATGATACATTAAACAAGATGGACTTAATTGATATTTATAGGGCATTCCATCCAAAAACAACAGAATACACTTTCTTCTCAAGTGCTCACGGAACATTCTCCAGGATAGATCATATCTTGGGTCACAAATCAAGCCTTGGTAAATTTAAGAAAACTGAAATTGTATCAAGTATCTTTTCCAACCACAATGCTATAAGACTAGATATCAATTACAGGAAAAAAAACTGTAAAAAATACAAACACATGGAGGCTAAACAATACACTACTAAATAACCAAGAGATCACTGAAGAAATCAAAGAGGAAATAAATAAATACCAGAAACAAATGGTAATGAAAATACGACAACCCAAAACCTATGGGATGCAGCAAAAGCAGTTCTAAGAGGGAAGTTTATACCAATACAATCCTACCTCAAGAAACAAGAAACATCTCAAACGAACAACCTAAACTTATACCTAAAGCAATTAGAGAAAGAAGAACAAAAAAACCCCAAAGTTATCAGAAGGAAAGAAATCATAAAGATCAGATCAGAAATAAATGAAAAAGAAATGAGGGAAATGATAGCAAAGATCAATGAAACTAAAAGCTGGTTCTTTGAGAAGATAAAATTTATAAACCATTAGCCAGACTCATCAAGAAAAAAAGGGAGAAGACTCAAATCTACAGAATTAGAAATGAAAAAGGAAAAGTAACAAGTGACCCTACAGAAATACAAAGGATCATGAGAGATTACTACAAGCAACTATATGCCAATAAAATGGACAACATGGAAGAAATGGGCAAATTCTTAGAAAAGCACAACCTTCCGAGACTGAACCAGGAAGGAATAGAAAATATAAACAGACCAATCACAAGCACTGAAATTGAAACTGTGATTAAATATCTTCCAACAAACAAAAGCCCAGGACCAGATGGCTTCACAGGTGAATTCTATCAGACATTTAAAGAAGAGCTAACACCTATCCTTCTCAAACTCTTACAAAATATAGCAGAGGGAGGAACACTCCCAAACTCATTCTACAAGGCCACCATCACCCTGATACCAAAACCAGACAAAGATGTCACAAAGAAAGAAAACTACAGGCCAATATCACTGATGAACATAGATGCAAAAATCCTCAACAAAATACTAGCAAACAGAATCCAATAGCACATTAAAAGGATCATACACCATGATCGGGTGGGGTTGTTCCCAGGAATGCAAGGATTCTTCAATATATGCAAATCAATCAATGTGATATACCATATTAACAAATTGAAGGAGAAAAAAACATATGATCATCTCAATAGATGCAGAAAAAGCTTTTGACAAAATTCAACACCCAA
>NW_021703776.1:57976230-58111032 GCF_005190385.1 Monodon monoceros | reverse complement strand
TTTGTTAATATGGTATATCACTGATGAACATAGATGCAAAAATCCTCAACAAAATACTAGCAAACAGAATCCAATAGCACATTAAAAGGATCATACACCATGATCGGGTGGGGTTGTTCCCAGGAATGCAAGGATTCTTCAATATATGCAAATCAATCAATGTGATATACCATATTAACAAATTGAAGGAGAAAAAAACATATGATCATCTCAATAGATGCAGAAAAAGCTTTTGACAAAATTCAACACCCATTTATGATAGAAACTCTCCAGAAAGTAGGCATAGAGGGAACTTACCTCAACATAATAAAGGCTATATATGACGAACCCACAGCCAACATCGTTCTCAGTGGTGAAAAACTGAAATCATTTCCACTAAGATCAGGAACAGGACAAGGTTGCCCACTCTCACCACTCTTATTCAACATAGTTTTGGAACTTTTAGCCACAGCAATCAGAGAAGAAAAAAAGAAAAAGAATCCAAATCAGAAAAGAAGTAGAACTGTCTCTGTTTGCAGATGACATGATACTATACCTAGAGAATCCTAAAGATGCCATCAAAAAACTACTAGAGCTAATCAATGAATTTGGTAATGTAGCAGGATACAAAATTAATGCAAAAGATACAAAATCTCTTGCATTCCTTTACACTAATGATGAAAAATCTGAAAGAGAAATTAAGGAAACCTCCCATTTACCACTGCAACAAAAAGAATAAATACCTAGGAATAAGCCTACCTAAGGAGACAAAAGACCTGTATGCAGAAAATTATAAGACACTGATAAAAGAAATTAAAGAGATAAAAAAAGATGGAGAGATATACCATGTTCTTGGATGGAAGAATCAACACTGTGAAAATGACTATACTACCCAAAGCAATCTACAGATTCAATGCAATCCCTATCAAACTACCAAAGGCATGTTTTACAGAACTAGAGCAAAAAATTTCACAATTTGTATGGAAACACAAAAGACCCCAAATAGCCAAAGCAATCTTGAGAAAGAAAAACGGAGTTGGAGGAATCAGGCTCCCTGACTTCAGACTATACTACAAAGCTATAGTAATCAAGAGAGTATGGTACTGGCACAAAAACAGAAGTATAGATCAGTGGAACAGGATAGAAAGCCCAGAGATAAACCCACGCACATATGGTCACCTTATCTTTGATAAAGGAGGCAAGAATATACAATGGAGAAAAGACAGCCTCTTCAATAAGTGGTGCTGGGAAAACTGGACAGCTACATGTAAAATGATGAAAGTAGAACACTCCCTAACACCATACACAAAAATAAACTCAAAATGGATTAAAGACCTAAATATAAGGCCAGACACTATAAAACTCTTAGAGGAAAAGACAGGCAGAACACTCTATGACATAAATCACAGAAAGATCCTTCTTGATCCACCTCCTAGAGAAATGGAACTAAAAGCAAAAATAAACAAATGGGACCTAATGAAACTTAAAAGCTTTTGCACAGCAAAGGAAACCGTAAACCATAAAATGAAAAGACAACACTCAGAATGGGAGAAAATATTTGCAAACGAAGCAACTGACAAAGGATTCATCTCCAAAATATACAAGCAGCTCATGCAGCTCAATATCAAAAAAACAAACAACCCAATCCAAAAATGGGCAGAAGACCTAAACAGACATTTCTCCAAAGAAGATATACAGATTGCCAACAAACACATGAAAGGATGCTCAACATCACTAATCATTAGAGAAATGCAAATCAAAACTACAATGAGGTATCTCACCTCACACCAGTCAGAATGGCCATCATCAAAAAGTCTACAAACAGGGGCTTCCCTGGTGGCGCAGTGGTTGAGAGTCCACCTGCCAATGCAGGAGACACGGGTTCGTGCCCCGGTCTGGGAAGATCCCACATGCCACGGGGTGGCTGGGCCCGTGAGCCATGGCTGCTGAGCCTGCGCGTCCGGAGCCTGTGCTCTGCAATGGGAGAGGCCACAGCAGTAAGAGGCCCGCGTACCGCCAAAAAAGTCTACAAACAATAAATGCTGGAGAGGGTGTGGAGAAAAGGGAACCCTCTTGCACCACTGGTGGGAATGTAAATTGATACAGCCACTATGGAGAACAGTATGGAGGTTCCTTAAAAAAAGTAAAAACAGAACTACCATACGACCCAGCAATCCCACTACTGGGCATAAACCCTGAGTAAACCATCATTTAAAAAGAGTCATGTACCACAATGTTCATTGCCCCTCTATTTACAATAGGCAGGACATGGAAGAAACCTAAGTGTCCATCGACAGATGAATGGATGAAGAAGATGTGGCACATATATACAGTGGAATATTACTGAGCCATAAAAATAAATGAAATTGAGTTATTTGTAGTGAGGTGGATGGACTTAGAGTCTGTCATACAGAGTGAAGTAAGTCAGAAAGAGAAAAACAAATACCATATGCTAACACATATATAGGGAATCTAAAAAAAAAAAAAGGTTGTGAAGAACCTAAGGGCAAGACAGTTATAAATACGCAGATGTAGAGAATGGACCTGAAGACACGGGGAGGGGGAAGGGTAAGCCGGGACAAAGTGAGAGAGGGGCATGGACTTATATACACTACCAAACGTAAAATAGATAGCTAGTGGGAAGCAGCCGCATAGCACAGGGAGATCAGCTCGGTGCTTTGTGACCGCCTGGAGGGGTGGGATAGGGAGAGCGGGAGGGAAGGAGACGCAAGAGGGATGAGATATCGGGATATATGTATAGGTATAGCTGATTCACTTTGTTATAAAGCAGAAACTAACACACCATTGTAAAGCAAGTATACTCCAATAAAGATGTTAAAAAAAAATCAGTTGGCAATCAACTTGGTCGCAGTTTCTTCAAAATTGTTTTTTCTTGTACATGGACAATTATCATCATATCCTGAGGGGCACAATGTACTAAGTACTGTATAATGCAGTTACCCCTTGGAAATGTGTCTTCTGCAGAGATGATATTCTAGTTGGCAAGCTTACATTGGCTTCATAAAATATTTACTACGGGACTCAAAGTTCTCTCCTGATTTGCATTCTTATCTGATTGATGATGGTGGCGTGTAATCACTGCGAAATGGAAGAGTTGTATTTAAATGATGATGGAAGCAACCATGTGCAAGCCCTGTATAATATTAATGATTCTCAGCTGGTCAGACTAAACTATTGATAAGTACCAATTCAATTCGTCAAAATCTTTAGTCAAATGTAAACAGCCTCCACTTGTTAAAAAAAGGGGGGGCAGTTTGCCAGACTATATGTTAATATCCGATAATCACTGAATACATTTCCTGTGTCCTGATGCAGTAACCACGGAGCCCACTTGCCTCCTCTTTCATGAACAACATGTAGCACACAGAAGCTACTGACCTGCACCAGGATCATCCTGAAAAAGTTAAGCTTCCTGAATCCCTGGGAATGATTAGATGCTTCATATTGTGTTTATTACTAAACAGAAAAGTGAACAGATACTCCTCATCTCCAATTTTTAGAAATGATTTCAGTGTTTTGTTTTGTTTTGTTTTGCGGTACGCGGGCCTCTCACTGTTGTGTCCTCTCCCATTGCGGAGCACAGGCTCCGGACATGCAGGCTCAGCGGCCATGGCTCACGGGCCCGCGGCATGTGGGATCTTCCCGGACCGGGGCACGAACCCGTGTCCCCTGCATCGGCAGGCGGACTCTCAACCACTGCGCCACCAGGCAAGCCCCGATTTCGGTGTTTTTATAAAAATGCTCATTATAAAAAATTTAAGCAACTCTTAAAAGTACAATGAAGTCAGCAACCAATGAACCAAATGCATTGTTTGGTGGGTGAACAGTATTCCAGACAGCTCTCTCTATGCATACGTAGAGACGGAAGAACAAGTAGAATAATTTTATAACAATGGGATAGCACGTGGTTTAAAAAACTCTTATTTGAATAGAACATAAACAAAAGACGTGAACATTGGATGAATTGCTGGACTTCAGATACACATTTCTTTACTCCAAGAAAAGTTTCTAAGTGACATCTCCAAACTTAAAAGTGGAGAAAATTATGAAAAAATATATTGAGATCTTTATTTTTTAATTGACATAGCAAATACTATTGATGGATTTTCTAGACTATTCTTTATAATTTCATTATTATAAAAATATACAGCTGCATAGTAAAAAAAAAAAAATACTACTACAAGAATATGTGGTGTGGCTTCCCTGGTGGCGCAGTGGTTGAGGGTCCGCCTGCCGATGCAGGGGACGCGAGCTCGTGCCCCGGTCCGGGAAGCTCCCACATGCCGCGGAGCGGCTGGGCCCGTGAGCCGTGGCCGCTGAGCCTGCGCGTCCGGAGCCTGTGCTCCGTGGCGGGAGGGGCCACAGCAGTGAGAGGCCCGCGTACCGCAAAAAACAAAACAAACAAAAAAGAATATGTGGTGAGAAAGTAAAAACTACCTGCCTACCTTCTTCCTTCTAAGCCCCATTCCTCAGATATAACCACCAAGTATCCGCAGACATATCCTTAACGTTTGTCAGAATACGTTTGTGCAAGCCCTTTTTATGATATATCGTTTCGTATCTTGCTTTTTTTCACTTCAACAATACACATCTTTGACACCTTGCCATATCAGTAAAAACAGCTAATAATAACTGCTGGCATCAACTGAGCACTCACTATGTGCCACTCCTCGTTCTGTGTTTCACAAGTATTAACTCATCTAATCCTCAGAACAACCTTGCAAGGCACAAAGAGAGACTAAGCCACGTGCCCAAGCTCTCGCCGCTGGAGAGGGGTGGAGGTGAGTTACCTCCACAGCCTGTTCTCTACGCCAGCAGAGAAGGGGCTGAAAGGCTTGCCATGCACACTTTGCCAAAACAGGAATAAACTGTGTTATACCACCTCCCCATCATTAAAAGGAAAGGCAGAAAGAAGAGCAGGACCCAGAAAAAAATGACAAGATGCCATTGCTGCACAGTCCAGCACACAAGTGGAGACCCAGATACACTCGTTCCAAAACTTGGCAGAGGGAAGGGTGGGTGGTGAGAATTTCCAGGCAGCTCAACTGCAGCAAAGGACCATCCAGAGCTTAGCACGATCACCTCTCGTTACATTTATGAAGAATGGGTCCTTATATTCCCTCCCCCCAAACACAGATCTGATAAGGTCCAGGTATCTGTTCTCCCTAGCCCTACTTCCTAACCTTCAGATATATTACCGTTCTAGGTCTTTCCAATGTTCAGAGGATGAAGGTCAAGCCCTTAATATAGTATATGCATAGGCACTGAGGAGTGTGGCCCGGCCTTCCCACCAACGCGTTGCATTTGATCATCTTCTTGCCTGGGATGATCTTTCCTTTTCCTCAGACATTCTAGAGCTCTCAGCCGCAGGATCCTCCTTGGTAAACCTCTCCCTGGTCTCCTGGTCTAAATCAATTCCTGTTGTTACATGGACCCAGTAGAACCATATTCCTCTTTTTAAAATTCAGTTTGTAGTTACGATTTTTAGTAATGATCATTCAGTTAATACCCACCAACCATCCCAGATTATAAGCTTCATGACAGCAGGAACCATGTTGGATTTTGCTCAGTATTAAATGCAAAGCTTTAGCACGGAGCCTGGCACATATTGGGCACTGAATTCATATTTCTGGAATGAATGAAGAAATGAAAGTTTCTGAGGTTTAGGATGCGAATGTAGCATTTTCATCTTGGATCACTGCAGGTGGCATTCATATGAAAGGACAATTTTATCAGACAACCAACATTAGCAGAATGACTTCAGAAGTCATACAGGCAGGTAGGTGGATTATAAAATTACTGTCAAAAGAGATCCACGCTCCACACCCTGCCTGCCCTCTAAAAATGATAACAGAAGGGACTTCTCTGGTGGTCCAGTGGTAAAGAATCTGCCTTACAATGCAGGGGATGCAGGTTCGATCCCTAGCCGGCGAACTAGTATCCCACGTGTGGCGGGGCAACTAAGCCCGCATGCCACAACTACTGAGCTTGCGTGCCTCAACTAGAGCCCGCGAGCTGCAAACTGCAGAGCCCACGTGCTCTGGAGCCTGAGCGCCACAACTAGAGAAGAGAAAACCTGCACGCCACAACTAGAAAGAAGCCCATGCACCGCAACGAGGAGCCCACACGCCGCAACAAAAGGCATGCCTCAACGAAGATCCCACGTGCTGCAACTAAGACACCATGCAGCCAAAAATAAATAAATAAATAAAATTTAAAAATCTAAAAAAAATGATAACAGAAAAAAAGAAAACACAAATAAACAAAAGGAATGCGCATTAACTTCATCTTGATACATCTTCCCTGAAAGAGTAGCATGGAAAATTGAAAAGCTGTTTAGCAGTGGGTCACTATGTTATCCCTTCAATGCTACAAACAACTTTTCCACCTTCAATTAGGAGCAAATGGAGCCTGACAAATAAATATTATGCACCAGATCTTCATCTCTCAAATAATTAGCTTGCACTGTTAAGGGAAATTACTTGATTGCCTCAAGTCTATTCTTGCAGGTTTCATGCCAAGGCAATAATGCTAATAAGCCTTATAACATTCCATTTAACTGTTCGTTCAACAAATATTTATTGGGCACTAATGTGAGGCACATTATTATTTGCCCACTACCCGAAGGAAATGGGAGACACATAAAACCAAAGCCTTTTTGAAGTACTGGAAAGAAAACACACACACCCGAGTGTGGAAATGAAGACTTTTAAGCACCCCTTAGAGAATCTCAGGCCTGTGGGTTGAGTCCACCCCCAAAGCACCAGCCTACCTCATCTTTGAAAGGAAGGCAGTGAAGACAAATGATTATCGAGCTGCTGTGCATATGCCACATTTAATATTCTCCATGTCATTTCTAAACAGTTTGGGGCACTTCTAAAAGTCCTAAAGAGACTGCTGCTTCCCTGTATCCTGGTGCCAACAGGAGTCATCGCCCTATAAATCATTAAAACATACCAAATAAAGATATTTGTACCCCACTCTCTTAGGGATGATAAATGACCAGCAAATGAGTCCAAGCTGTATTTTGCAGAATGATTTTTCTCTTTGAAGCCGAACTGTGTCTTATTTTAAATAACATTCTACCCAATGCCAAGAAAAGGCAAGGGAGAGAGAGGGAAATTAATGAGCAAATAAACATATTTTTCAGCTACAAAAACCAGGGCTGTTACTGAGGTGCGACTGCAAGAAAGAAAAAATGATTCTGTTTACTTTCTCTCATCCTCTACCACATCCATTTATTTGAGAGAGCAAATCAAGAAAGACAGCGAGAAGCCTGACACAGCTGGTTTCAGTCAATAGGGGTCATTTTCATTCGGTCTGTGTATTTTATCAGCTCCTTGTTCACTGTTCCCAATGGGAGGATGGGCCTGCTGCCCAGGATCTGAGTTCTGGTAAGAAACCAGCTATCTACCTCATCCCATACCATGCACGACCGCTGCCATGGTGGCCTCGTCCCAGCACCTCTTTACTCTCCAGCTTAGCACAGTTTTGCATCACAGCATGTCCTGTGAGGCCCAGGTACACGCAAACGTCATTACCTCCACGTGGGTGCACGCATGTGGCCTGCGTGAGCACACTTGCACGACACACCCACCCACACCCACCCCAGGCAATTTATCTCCCATTAACAACTCACTCTTGCCCATTAGAAACATTTGTGGAACTTTAAAAACATTTCTTCTCCATTTTCAGCTCGGCCGATTGCTTATGCTTTACAGACTCTGAAAGCCAAACCGAATTAAACAAATATTTGAAATTCAGTTGGATGGGGGGTAGGCATGGTTGAAGCATTCTTTCCAGAAAGGTTTTAATTAAAAACGGCTCTTGGGTTTTGTTCCAGAAAAGAACGTGATAACATCAAAATGTAGTGTTGCTGATTGACCACAAGTGAGAGACTATCTATATGAAAATAAGATAAAATCCATCTTCATATTTCCTTTTGAACATGAAACAATCGCCATCAGTGGCCACCCCAATGTATTTCTGTAAATGTAATTTCCTCTTTCTTTCTCCTTCCCAACATAGTTGATCAGCTGAGGTGGTAACACAGGCTCCTGAATGGTCCACATGGTCAATGGTGTGACACCTCCAGAAGTCTTCACTGGAGGAGTGCTTGCAATATCGATGATTACTGACTTGCTCTAGGTATCAAGGATTTCTGAAATTAAGTCTCTGAATTCACGAAAAATAACTGATATTTATCCACGGAATTTTATGACACTATGTCGCCAGTTGGATCCCAAAATGCTTCCCAAAGTTGGAGAGAGGTAGGGATGAGAGGGTGCCACGGGATAGTTACACAAACTATGCACTTCGCTTAGCCAAGGCAGAAATAGCTTTAATGCCCAGATTCACATCTTGGCTTCAGGATGTCTGCTGAGAATGATCATATAACTCTGACAGCAGAGTGGATCTTAAAATCCACATTTATTTCAGAATCATTGTTAAGAAAATTAATTAAAATCACACCCGGCTTAATCACTTGGAATAAAGTATGCTCCTTTCAAAACTTGTATAATGTAACTCAGCCCTGATGGTTTCACAGTTTAAGTATTCTTCTGCTTTAGATTTTGGTTTGGTAGTAAAATTTCAAAAAAGGCTACCAGGTTGGCAGAAGAGATTACCAGGAAAAGGGGAGGATCCTATAGGGTCTGGGAGGAAAACTATTCATACTCTTTGTCATATTGTCATTAAAAAGTATTAACTCTGAAGATATTAGAAATGATGTAATTATTAAAAAACACAAAGGAATTGCATTGTACATCAGTATTCTAGTCCACTGGAAAATGATGCAAGGAAATCTCACAAATAAGGATGGTACCTCAGAAAAGTGGAACTTCGGCAATTCTAAAGTAAGCAAGGAAAAGAATTCAGTGTTTGATTTCACTCTCTCATTGTCCATTTGAGGGTATAACTTCTAAAGTGAGGTAAAGCAGACCTAAGCGCTAGGTGACATGTTAAACTTCGGTGGTTAAAAAGCCAAACAAACCCGAGAGACAAATCTTAAGCAATTTCCCTGCCACCCTTTTTATATTAATGTCTAAATCGTATAGTAATTACAGTTCTGCAAGAGTGAGCCTTCAATTTATTCTTAAGTGAAGAAATTAATGAACACACATTTATAGAATTGTTCTATTTCAGATACTGCTTCCCTGCATCTCTTTGACTCAGGGGCTGTCATTTATAATGCATCAGGCTGGTGAGCATTTTAAGAGGCTGTGCTTTTTTTTTTTTTTTTTTTTTTTGCGGTACGCGGGCCTCTCACTGTTGTGGCCTCTCCCATTGCGGAGCACAGGCTCTGGACATGCAGGCTCAGTGGCCACGGCTCACGGGCCCAGCCGCTCCGTGGCACGTGGGATCTTCCCGGACCGGGGCATGAACCCATGTCTCCTGCATCGGCAGGCGGACTCTCAACCACTGCGCCACCAGGGAAGCCCAGGCTGTGCACTTTAGTGAATTTCAGAACCAACTGCTGTTCTGAGGGCAGGAGATAGTCTTCATTCTACTGTAAGACAGCTTTAAATAAGTCCTTAGATAAGTAAACCACCTGGCTCTACATGTCCTAATCTACCTAACTAATGAGGGCAGGATCCTGAGCTCCCAATTCCATTAGAGAGAGGGTCTGAGTTGATGGCTGCTAAGGGGTAGGAATCTGTTGGAGAAGTGAGTTGTATGAATGTCTAAAATAAAGAAAGAAATGTCATTGTTTCGGAGAACTTCAGAAGAAGAACAAAAGGCTTGGAGTGAGAAATCTAGGTTTAAAAGCCTGGCTCCGCCAACTTGGCTGGTCACCTTGAGCTTCAAATTCCTCCTCTATGACATGGGGATACATAATGGAATAAGAAACTGTATAAGCCATAAGGATATACTGAATAATTACTCGGACAGAGTGGAGTTGTTTTGTTGGCAGAGTTTTAATAACAGCTTTTGATGAAAAATAAGAAAAGGAGATATTAACCTCTTTTTCTTAGCATTAAAATATATTTGTTTTACTTTAGATTTTTAAAATTCAAAATAAAGCACAATGGAATATTACTCATCCATAAAAGGGAATGAAGTTCTGATACCTGCGGAAACATACATGAATCTCAAAAACATTATCAAATGGAAAAAGCCAGACAGAAAGGGTCACATAGTGTATGAATCCATTTACACAAAATATCTAGAATAGGTAAATGCACAGAGACAGAAAACAGAGTAGTGATTGCCAGGGGCTGGGGGGAGGGGAGAATGGGGAGTAACTGCTTAATGGGTACAGGGTTTCCTTTGGGGGTGATGCAAATATTTTAGAACTAGATAAAGGTGATGGTTGCACAAGGTTTTTTTTTGGGTTTTTTTGCGGTACGCGGGCCTCTCACTGCTGTGGCCTCTCCCACTGCGGAGCACAGGCTCCGGATGCGCAGGCCCAGCAGCCATGGCTCACGGGCCCAGCCGCCCCGCGGCAGGCGGGATCCTCCCGGACTGGGGCACGAACCCATGCACCCTGCATCGGCAGGCGGACTCCCAACCACTGCGCCACCAGGGAAGCCCTGCACAACGTTTTGAATGTACTAAATGCCACTGAAAGGTACAATTTATAATGGCTAATTTTATGTTATATGAATTTTGTCAATTAAAAATTATTTTAAAAATAAAGCACTTAAGCAAAATAAGAATCTCTTATCGTTTAATAGGGCTAATAGAAATTCTCGACTTCATCTGAGAATGACTGATATTCACTATGATGTCACCTTAAGTGAAACACTGTATTGTGAACAATAAAAGCCAGAAAGATACTTTGCCCTGGAATGGATAAGGTCCACGCCAGGTTTTCGGTATGTCTCAGGGAATCTGACTCCTCTGCCAGACACTGGCACCCTCTTTTTTCTACAATTCTATCATCTCCCAGCTGGCTTAGAACTAAAGAGAAGTGCAGAAGCCACATCCGTCAACTGTGTATGATACAAAGCTAGTAGAGAGTGTTAAATACACTGGATGATGAACCAGTATCCAAAAAGATCTTGGCAGACTAGCATTAAGGAATCCAATATGAGAAATTTAATGGGGATCAGTGTAACAAACTATGCTTGGTTAACAAAAACAAACCCCCAAAAACACCAGTACTGTACACTGGAAGCTCAGGGGAGACGTAGCTTGGCGGTTACGTATGTAACAGAGGATGCAGGGATTTCGTATGACTTTGTAGAGCACCCCTATGTGACGCACATGTCAAAACAACTAATGTGACTTTTCAGCTGCATCAACAAAACTAGATTAGAGAACTTAATGCAAGAGGGTGAGAGTCCTGCTCACCTCTGCACAGGCCAGGATGTGTGCCATACAAGCCCGTGTCCCCATATCCCTGCCCCCCACAAAATCTCACGTCATGCCCAATAGATGTTGGATTTTCTCTAGGGGAGTATCCCAATTCTCAGTTGATGTTCCATACATGCTGCTACCATTTTCCCTCTCTAAGGACACTGTGATGAATATCCTTGTATTTGCACAGCTTAGCACATTTGCCTTGTTATTTTTAAAATGTGTTCATTATTTTTTTAAAAAACAAACTGATGGCTTGATCCATCCAGTTGGGTTCCGTTTCTGGGCAGAGGTGATGATGATGGTGAATGGTAGTAGTAGTGCATGCTTGTGTGTGTGTGTGTGTGTGTGTGTGTGTGTGTGTTGTGTGTGTTGTGTGTAGGGAATGGGAGCTGGGTGTCTGTTAAGGGAGATGTAAAAGGAAAAGATGGGGGTGGTGCAACTGTTAAGTATCGGCTTTAGTTAATGAGACTTTTCTTGGATTTTATTTTCCTATTCTATCAATATCCCCATACCGAGGTGAGATACTGCCATCTTACAGTTTTAGGGTTCCCTGCTCCTTTCAGATTACTGAGCTCCTTAAGCACTACGGAATGACCTTGGGTACTAACTTGGCCCTAGCAGGTATTACATGCTCCTGGCTGGTTTCCCTGGCAATTTTAAAGGTGCTGAATACACAGTGGCCTTAGAATAAATATTTGATGATTGCCTTCCTGCCTGCCTGCTGCCTGCAAGTCTCCAGGAGTGGTGCCTAGCCATGGAATGTCTTTAAAGCGTTGGCCTACAATTTTCTCCACAGAAAGAATGCCTTCTGGTGGTGGTTGCAGGGAGAATAATGCCCTTTGTCTTGCTAGTGAACACTACACACACCCCAAAACCCAGCACCTGCAAGCCTGGGTAATTTTAGGTAAGGGCTTATTTCTAGCTTTTATAGAAGAAAGTTCTATTGGAAAAAAAGTCATCCTTTGTTATTTTATTTTGGACGAGCTTTTAATCAGAAACACAGGCAGTAACATATGTTAGAAAAAGACATATGAAACATAGAACTTTGCATTTATAACTCACTATGGAAAATCCATGTTAATGCAACACTAAGTTTGGGGTTTTAATTGCACAGAAGTCATGAAATTCAGATTCAAGTTCCCACAGCAAACTTGATACCATATGTGCATCCCAGGGCCCTTCCTGAGTGGGGTGACCTCATTACTGGGCAAAAAAGTGATGCAATGAATAGTGATGGATAGGATTTCTCCTCACTGCTACACTTCCCATCATCCCAAGAAAGATGGACAGCGGGCAACATTAACTATACCAATTGCTCCCCTTTTAATGCACAGCAGTCCTTGTGTGTGTGCTTGATGACCATCATGAAGAGCCACTGCACAGCAGTGTCGGAGGCGGGAGGTCCACGACTTGGCAGTGTGCTGCTTGGGTGGAGCAGCCAGGCACCCCATCACCAGTCCTCCATCAGATCCTTACCCACACCCTTCCTAGAGCAGCTGTGTTCAGTGGGCACTGCCCTCCCACCCCCACTCCATCCCCAGAGGACACCTCTCAGTAACTCAGGTGCTCAAACTTCTGCATCTGAATGTCTGACTAAAAGGACCTTCCTGGACACACCTCTGCCTGGTGTTGGCAAGGCTTCTCCAAGACGGCTGTTCCATATTGTCATGTTCTAGCTTTATTCCACTTGCTGGGGAATGGCAAGATGTGTGCCATTCCTTGTGGAGACCTGTGTTGTCTGGCCAAGGGGGCCTCAAGCTTATTATAGGTAAAGAGTCTCCATGTGTTTCTCTTAAACTATGGGTAGTAGATTGTACGGAAGTATAAGTTGTCCTGCCCCTTGGTATCGATATCCACACCTCACTAACATGTGGCATATGTCCAGTTCTGATTTTCTTCTTGGTAAAATGGTATATGGTACATTCTGTTCTCCACACTCTCCTTTGCCTCTGATCTGATCCCTGCTTGAGTCCCCCCAAGCATGTCAACAAAGATATGGGAGAAGACTGGGGATGGGGGTGGGGAAGAGAAAGAGTGTGTAATAAACTCTGATCATTAAGTGCTGCTTAAGTTTTTTGGGGGGTGCTTTGTAAGTGTTCGTGGTCCAAAGCCACTGGACCAATAGCCAAATCAGCTTGCTGTGATGGCTCTACCATCCTCCAAGACTTCCCGGTCTGCCTGTGAGTGGTCTGGACTGTATGGTGCGCAACTCAGCAGCTCTCAGACAACAGAGACAGCACATCCACCAATAGCCCCTGGGCTCTGAGCACATGGAGAATCAGTAATGTCATTTGTCAATGGCCTGTTCTCACTGAGCAGGAAGGACCAGGAGAAACCTGGGAGAGACTTGGGATGAAGGAGCACCATCATTAATAAAAGCTTCTATCACAGCACAATCTTTGGGTCTCTAGGCAAAACACAGCAGCAAGTATAAAGCTGTGCATGGGGAAACTAAAACAAAACACAAAATGGGTTTTTTTTTGGTTGATGTTTACATTTAAGGCAAAAAAAAAATTTTTTTATAATGCATATCTACATTTAAGGCATTTCCAAGAAAAGCCATTTATAATTTATGAAGAGTCTGGTTGTTTGTGTGTTTATAAAAAGTTATGCTTAAGGAGAACTTTTGAATTAGGCCCAAGAAGATGATAGTCCAGAGCATTTCCAGCCAAAAAATGAGGAACAACTTTTTTTTCTGAGCTGATGTGTATCCAAATCATGTTGATTCTCACACGCATTTTAAAAATTCCATTAATATCTAGCTGTTGAAGAATAAGTTTTCTGTACTCTTTTCTAATTGGAGAGCTTTTCTTGTTTCAGGAGGTATGACTAGCAGAATACATTAACTATTTGGCACATTTTTAAGAGTGAAATTACAGTCTCTTGCTAAGCTATCTTTTTACCTCTTCATTTCTATTGTCTCCATGGTGTACAATTCAATAAACCAGAGATCTAACTCTACTGTTTCACTGCCTACAACCTAAGTAATGGGGGTGGTGGAGTGGGGAATGTGGAACCACCTCTTTAAATCATATTGTCACAACTGAGTACCGTTCTAAAAATGCCAAATAGAAAGCTTTCTGTTTGATTTATTCATTGAAAATGGCCTAAGAATTTATCTTCTAACAAGCTTAAGATATCATTTTCATGAACTGTCTTCTCTTCCTGCTTAAGCAATTTCTTTTCTGACTCCAAATTTCTCCTAAGCAACTACTCACCAGGGACTGACAATAATGTAGTAGCTTGTCCTAAATCAGTGCCTTCCTTCTAGAGCGAGCAAAGTTCTTTACAGATACTAAACCTTCGAAGTAGGTGATGAAGATCATCCCCCATGATCTGAAGATGTAGGAAATTCCTCTGAAGAAATAAATGTTAAGTCACCTGCTCGAGAGCCAGTGTAAACAAGGGATTTGAACCTGACGTTGTTCTTTGTGGTGCAGCCTGACAGTTTGCCTAGTTAGAAGAAGATGGTAGATAATATAAAAAGCATGTGGAAAAGGCAAAAAGGAAGAAAGAGGCAAAAGGCCAGAGAGAAGGGAGAAAGATATAGAGGAGGAAAGGAAGTCAGCTCAACTGGAGGTGGAAAACATGCTCTACCCAAGGGCTCTGATATTTGTATTTATTCGTACACAATGATAAGGCAGAATCATTGTAAAAGAGAAGTGGATACAAGATTGAGTCAAAGGACTCCAAACTCAGACAAGCTCGATTCCCTTTTTTAGAGAATTTTCCACTCCACCCTAGTTTACAGATAAATTAATCACCAAAGAGTGTTTATCAAGTGATTTCTTCCTTTCACCAAATGCCAGTTATAGAGAGTCTGGATTTGGTGTGGCAGCTAAGGAAAGAACTGTATCTTGTGGGGTTGGCTTTTTATATGAATAACATTATATATAGACATCTCCCCACTTCTGTAAGGTTTTCAAAGCATGCGTGGTTAACCGGAGGCTAACAAAATGGTTAACCAAACGTGTCACCGCTAAGCCCAGTGGAAATAGTGATGGCAGCTCTAGCAATGGGGAGTTGTTCTTCCGTTTCTGTGACACATTCCACCCAGCATCCAGCCTGACTTTCAGAATGGCATAATGCTTTGAAGAGCATATTGGAGGCTGCAGACTTCACGTGGGGGAAGCCCAGCTGACCAGGGGAAGGGCCATCTGCATTTACAGACTACTGCTTCTGCAAGAGTGGACTTCATTCTGCACACTCTTCATGTGTGCAGAGAGATAAGCCCTCCAAAAGGACTCTCGTCAGTCCACTGCCCTTTGCTTAGTTTTGATCTCAGGTAAAATTCGACCTGAGGGCGTCTACCCGCCCTCGCCCGGACTCCATGGTTCCTACGCGTGAATACAGACTGCCTATATAAGGCATGAGCAGGCGTGGGAGCGCCTCTTTCCCTTCGGCGCGCCACTAAAGATCATGGTGTCACCGTGGGACGCCGCCCCGCTTGCTGTTACCGGTATTGTTAAGAACAAGCCGTACCCAAAATCTACCTTCTGCCGAGGTGTCCCTGATGCTAAGATCCGCATCTTTGACCTGGGGCGGAAGAGGTCAAAGGTGGATGAGTTCCCACTCTGTGGCCACATGGTGTGTCGGATGGGTATAAGCAGCGCTCCTCTGAAGCCCTAGAAGCTCCTTGTATTTGTGCGAACAAGTACGTGGTGAAAAGCTGTGGCAAAGATGGTTTTCACATCCGAGTGCAGCTCCACCTCTTCCACTGCCATCCGCATCAACAAGATGTTGTCCTGTGCTGGAGCTGATAGGCCGCGGTGTCTTTGGAAAGCCCCAGAGCACAGTGGCCAGGGTCCACATTGGCCAAGTCATAATGTCCATCCGCACCAAGCTACAGAACAAGGAGCGTGGGATTGAGGCCCTCCGCAGGGCCAAGTTCAAGTTCCCTGGCCGCCAGAAGATCCACATATCCAAGAAGTGGGGATTTACTAAGTTTAACTCCGACAAATTTGAAAACACGGTGGCAGAAAAGCGGCTTATCCCGGATGGCTATGGGGCCAAATACATCCCTAATCGTGGCCCTCTGGACAAACGGCGGGCCCTGCACTAATGAAAGCCTTGTTGCTGTCCCCTCCTTACTCATGCCCACCAATAAATCCTACTTTCTTGTCAAAAAAAAAAAAAACACCAAAAAACAAAAAGAATCCTTGCTGGAAGTAGGAGGGATATGTACTAAAAACTCAATTTTTAAACAAACAAAGAAGTAAATATTATACTCTTTTGCAACCAACCCCAACTATTTTCCCAGGGGTGAGGGTGGGGAATCTTTAAATCAGATTCCAACAAGAAAAAATACATCTAAGTTACTCAATCTGGCTACACAACATTGCCTCCCTTGGTGTTCTTGGAAGACTGGGGAAATATAGACAGGGAAAATGAATGGAAAGAAGCATGTACTCATTCTTCTAAGTCTTTCTTTTATCATCCCAGGTTTAAAATTTTTAAACTAGTCTCCATTTTTCACTTAAAGATAGAGTGTGTATCACAGGATAAAAATCAGGGACTCTAGGAGTGTGTATTCAAGATTCATGCTGAGCACACTGGTACTTAGTACTATATTAATTTACCTTCTGAAATAACAGTTACACTTCTTTCTGAATCCTAATTTTTCACACTCTCCATGTGCAGAGATGGTAAGCCCTCCGAAAGCACTCTCTCCTGATCTTTGCTTAGTTTTGATCTCAGATAAAATTCAGATCGCGGTAACATCAGTTGTCAATTAAGTATATTATCAAAAGGACACCACAGAAGAGAATTTCTCACCCAGGGCTAATTAGGTAATGTTTCCCCAAAGCACTTGCCATTCAAATTTTAAAACACACCCACAGTGAAGTGTGGAGATGGGGCTGGAAGATCACCAGCCTGGTTGATTTCCTTCTAAATGACAATAATTACCCAGGTAAGAGGCAAAGCTTCTCCTATTAAGTCAGTTTTGATCATTTCAGAACTTAATGGTTACAAAATAATATCAGCCAAAATCTACACATCTCATGAATCAGACCTGATGATTCGTGAATTTAGATTTAATATTGTCCTGAATTTGAAGGTTGGTTCAAAGAATACCTATAAAACATCAAACATGAAAACCAACTCAATGTCTCTGGTGACAGATACAGGTGGATTCTGTTTATTCTGAGAAAAGAAAGTTGTCAGGACAACTGAGTGAGACATTTCAAATGCAATTTAAGGTCATACTCTTGAAGTGCATTAGGAAAAACAGTGAGGCCACCATTTTAGGGAGATTAACATGTCAGATGCACATATGAGATTTCCACATCCCACGCCACTAAAATATATGCCAATTTAGGAATACAGAAGACTTAAAGTAACTGAATCTTTCACTCTTAAATGCTCTTGGGGAGCATGGGTGACGTACATATAGCTTGGGCTCTAATGCACTGTGGTTGGTCATTAAATGTTCCATGACATTTTTTTTTTTTTAAATCAGAAGAGAGTTTTAACCTGGCTCCATTTCAGCTAGGGTAAGGGCAGCCTCCCTCCCAAAGATTCTTTCTTCCCTTCCAACTGGCCAACACTTGCTTCATTTTCTCCTGTAGAATAAAGATCACCCAGAATGACTGGCTGTGCATGGCAGCTCCTCCTTCTGTGCTCCCCTGGTGTTTTGGGGGAAGTTGTTCATTCTTTCAACATACATTTAATGAGCATTTATTCTGTGCACAGTAAAATATATTATACAAAGACAATTCTGCCCATTTCCAAAAAGATTGAAATCTAGTAGATTCCATTATTCTGAGGTCCTGGGACACTGTAGATTAAATGGGTTATTTCTAGTGCTATTTCCGATCAAGGTTAGATTGTTCTAACCTGAACCTAATAGATACTGCTGGTGTTCTGGGGCTAGCTAGCATTTTCAGATTGCAGCATATCAAATATATGTAGTTAAACCTGACCTAAACTGGGGACTTTTAGTCACGACTCAATCCAGTGGTTCTCAACTGAGGGTGATTTTGCCCCCTGGGGGACACTTGGCAATATCTGGAGACATTTTTGATTGTCACAACTTGGACGGGAGGTGCTACTGGCATCTAATGGGTACAGCCTAGAGATACTGCTGAACATTTAATAATGCATGGGACAGTCCCTCACAACAAAGAATTCTCTAGCCAAAATGTCAATAATTCCAAGATCGAGAAACCCTGCCTTAATCTGACTGCCAGGTTAACTAAACCAGGAGTCAATGCCATTTACCAATCAGTTATTTATTTTATTACTTTGAAGGAGACTCCACAAGACCGTTGTGATGTGGGTGTTAAAATGGGCTGGTATCAAAATCCAACTTAATAACAAAATATCTTCTGTGTGACATTTCCTCTCTGTCCTTAATGGAATTCATCAACTCACTCTGTCTCACAAATGGCAGTGATCATAAACGACACGGAGAATTATTTTCTATAACCATAGGCTCTAATAACTGGAAGAGTTTGGGGGCCCACCTGGAGCAAAACACAGATTACATTTTATTTATATTTCAAGATATCTTTCACAGATTAAAAAAAAGGAGGCTCAGCAAGATTAAAAGGCTATGGTGGTCCCATGACAAGTTCAAGGTTGAAGGTGAATTAGATCCCATGCCTCCTGACTGCCAGTCCAAGCTTCCTCTGCTATCCTGGAGACTAATCTGGAACTCAGCTGCATCTTGAAGTTAAATAAGAAACAGAGATGACATCTGAAAATGCTAACAGCCCATGTGCTGTGTATTTTCCGTGGCACTGAGGCAATGTGTTCTGAGGCTGGTCTACTTCTTGTCAGGAGCCACAGCGACAGTGTCAGCCACTGTGCTTGGGGGGAAGCTAAGAGTAGAGTTTGTTAAACTGGCAGGCATCTGCGTCTCCTCAGCTGGAGGCGGGTGCTCCTGGTAGGATCCACCAAACTAGGAGGCAAGGGCAGATCCCAAGACCTATCGGGGAGTGTCAGTAAGGGCCTAACCGTACTCTCCTTTCCCAATGGCAGCTGGGGCACTTCTCCCAGTTTTCTCCCTCTGGCTCCTAAAATGGTTATTGCATTGTATTCTGTTATCTTTCAAATAATTCCAACCCCGTAAAGATCTTTAAAGGGAAGTATGTAAAGTTTCAGCCCTGACATTCTCTTCTCAGTAACTTCTTAGGTTTGCATGTGGAATTGGGCCTGTGTAGTGGGAGAAGAGGTATATACCCTATTTGTCTGCAGAAAACTAATCATAGTGGGCTCTGAATTCAACAGTGAATTTAATACTCCTACTTTCAAATAATTAACCAAAATCCAGAGATTCCAATAAACATTCTCATAAACCTTTTTAGTAGATAGAGTCCACCTTTATTTAGTCAATAAGGGTGGGAGGAGGACTTCCCTCCCACCTGCACCCTACCTTCCATCTATAAAGAATTTTAAGAGGGGAGCCTGGAAATATGGAAATCTGCATAACTTCCCCTTACTTCTTTTCTCCTCTCAGATCTTCTGTAAAATAAAAACAGAGTATGTCATAGAAAAATGGAAGCTTCAATTTTCTGTCTCATGTTTTCTTTGAAAGCGTTGGGGACAAGGCATGTAAAATCCTTCACGAAGCATGTCACGAAGCTTCATGCAAGTTGGCTGTCTCCTCCTTCAGCCTTTTGACATAACCACTAATATCCTTCTTGGAACTATCACCATCTCTCTCTCAACACCATCGGAATCTGCCTCATGACCAAGGAAATGGAACAAAACATGGGGTCAGTGTATGTGGGTGTGTGTGTCTGTGTGCACGTGTGTATAGGATGAAGAAGGGGGAAAGGGGAGGGGGAAGGTACAATGGCACATGACCAGGTCCCAGAAATAATGCATAAGTCTGCCCAGAGATTTTCCTATGGCCCTTTAAACAGGATCCTTGTTGGAATTTTTGGATTCTGTCCCATGGAGTTAAAGTGCATTCTTCAGGCAGCCAGTTACTGTTCCACAGAGGTGTGAATGTCCTGGAGTTTCCCAAGCACGATACTTCACATTGTCGGTTCAGAATTACTTTAATTCTCCTTTCCACCATCCCACCCCCATTAAGAAGCTGTTGGATCTGCAGAGAAGCTTAGCACAGCCAGGGATGAAAATACCAATGAAAGCAGGAAAAAGACCTGTAGTAAACATTCTAGTATAAGAATATAATCAAGTTTTTGCCCATTTTTTGCCTGATAATAATCAAGGTCTGACTTTAGCAATTCCATGAAGTTTACCCAAAAAGTTTTGTTTTCCTGAAGTATGAAAAAAAAAAAAAGCCATCACTTTATCCTGGCTTCACGCAGCCCCATTTAAGGGTAGTGGATTAAGGTTTTGCTCTATATAGACAATAAAGCACATATCCTCTGGGAAAAGTTCCTTGGAAGTGTAAGTGTTTGGAAGCCCATGAATCAAACAGATCAAGAACCCCTGCATTCACCCAGTCTACATCTGTTGCCAGTTCCAGATTGTTCCCTGCGGATGACTTGTATATTATTACACAAGGCAACATCCTAAAATGAAAGCACCTCTAAGAGAATTACGGTGTTAAAGTGAATATACAATCCAGATGCTTTCCCAACTCGAGCGAACCCCAGGAGGTCTCCACTCCCGACAAAATGAGACGACACAGAAAAGCCTAATGACGGCTCCACATGGATTTAGCCCGAAGGGGACTGTTTATTTTTTTGACTTTGAGAAACTGCACTGGGGATCAGCCAAAAAATGAATACGGAAAAGTCCCCTTAAATTGTACAGAATCTGTTATCCTGAACACCAGCTTCTGAACGTCAATACCTTTAACAGGAGTGACTTGAAATCAGGTCTTAGGGTACAAAGAAAAGAGAGTGGAAGGAGATACCGAAGAAAACTAAGGTGCAAGAATGGGTGAAAAGCGGTTGCCACTTATATTCCCGAAGACTCTGGCGAGCCCTTCGCACTCATTCCAGAAAGTCCCCAAAGCTGTTTGGCATTAGAGGTGGGCAAGAAGAAGCAGACATCACAATACTTCGCTTGTGAACCACATCCACTCCCCTCCCTTAACGAGAATCTTGTGGGCTCAAACCACAGGCTCATAACCGAACCCTCCCTGCCAGGGCAGCAGACAAATCTCGCTTTCCCACAGGCTGGCTCGGCATTTTTGCCTCCCCCCACAATGCCTGGGCTTAAGGATCCATCATCAAGGGCAGCCAAATACGTTTCTCCACCCATAGCGACTCGGTCCTGGACCTCAGCCAAAGTGAGAACACCAGGGCGCGGGGAAAATCCTATAGCTGAGCGAACAGAGCAGGAAAACTGGGAGCAGCGAGAAAGGGTTGAAGTGGCTAATTTTTCCACTCCCCTCCCGCTGTGGTTAAAGCAGTGACAGACAATTTATCACACATTTTGATTGCATGCCAGCTGGCTGTTTAAAAAAAAAAAAGAGTTGTTTATTAATTCAATTAGCTGGCTTATTTATCAGGGCTGGGTTAGCAGGGGCAGTGAGAAGGCCAAAGGATGCCCGTGTCAAGCTGTCTTTTGCAGGCCCTGCAGGCCCTGAAGGCAAGTGGAGACACACATTCTTACCCCTGCAAGACTTGGAGTGTCGCACTAGCTGTGTTTACCCTGAATGCTTCATGCGCGACAAGAAAACCCATCAATTGTAATGAAATATGAGGGTGGGAAGATGCTCAGAACAGGACAAAGTCATCTGAGTGATGACAGTCATTAGTGTTTATCACCCATTCAGGGGCCATGTTCAGAGATAATATGGCGTCCTTCCCGTACTCATTTGGGTGGTTGCTTTTGTTGTTTTCTCATTCCTTGGTGGATATTTATATCTAAGGCTGCCAGTGTATCGGCAGTTTGTCCAGAGACCAGCATTGCCCAGGATCAGAGGAATCATTCATTCAGGAAGTGGCTTATTAAAGAAAACCCAAGCAAGGTTTATTAACTGCTGCTTTGTGCCAAGCTCTGTTTGTGGTGCTTACACTAGAGTTACTGGTTATATTGGATCCTCATGTGGTGGATAAGATTTGTGCCCATTTAACCATGAGCCAGCTAAGGCAGAGATTTTAATTGATTCACCCGAGATTTCCCTCAAGGCTCTCAAACCAGGTGTCCCTAAATGCCCCCCTCATTTCATCGCAGCTGTCCACACTCTTGACCCTGTTCTTGGCCAGTCTAAGCCAAATGTATACTTGGTGACCCAGAGGGTACATTTTCTGCTGATTCTGTTGGTGGCAAGTAGAAAAGGAGGAGGAAAAAGGAAGAGACGTCTACAATTTTCTTGTTTTATTTCAAAATAACCTAATCATGACAAACGGTTATATGGTATACATTTGATTTTGTTTTTATTCAGAATATAATGATTTCCCTCATTAGCCTTACAAATAAAGTGTTTTATAAACTTGAAGGAAGATGACTTTGGGACCAATATATAAGTCTACTAATTTTCACATGTAATTTGGAACAAGTGATATTTTGGATAAAAAATAGGGGAGAGGAACCATAATATAAGAATGTGATAAATAATTCTGGTTCATCAGCCAGTTAATCAAGCAGTAAATGTGACATGAAGATGGTGCCAATGATAAGACCAAGTCAGCCTTTAGAGGGGACATTGCATATTAAGGGGAAATGTGATCTGTGAGCTTATATATCAGGGCTGGGCTTAAGCATGAGATGAGGGAGACACCTAAGGATTCCCCTGAGGGTTAGTATTCTGGAGATCTATTATGCTAGCTTCTCTGTCTCATGCTAATACTTAGACCTCTTCATTGTTCATATCAATCACTAATTTCATGGGGGCAAGGGTTTTCCCCTAACTTCTGGAAATGTCAAATCATCCTTATCGTTTCTTTTTTTTCTCTCTCCCTTTCTTCCTTCCTTCCTTCTCTCATGCAAGAAGTGCCAAGTAAAACAAAACCTCAGATGCACAGGTGGATGTGTGTGCAAGACCTCATAGCAATGTCACTCCGGTGTCTCCTCTGCTCCATACAGACTGTGGAAGAGCCTATGGTGTCCCCCTCGCCTCACCACTGGCTAACTCAGTCTCTGGCTCATTGAACCTTATTTCTCCCTCGACAACTTGCTCACTTCTAAAATGCCCATCATTAAAAAGTCTACAAATAACAAACGCTGGAGAGAGTGTGGAGAAAAGGGAACCCTCCTACACTGTTGGTGGGAATGTAAGTTGGTGCAGCCACTGTGGAAGACAGTATGGGGGTTCCTCAGAAAACTAAAAATAGTTACCATATGAACCAGCAATCCCAGTCCTGGGCATATATCCAGACAAAACTGTAATTCAAAAAAACACATGCACCCCTACATTCATAGCAGCACTATTCATGATAGCCAAGACATGGAAACAACCTGAATGTCCATCAACAGATGAATGGATAAAGAAGATGTGGTACATATACACAATGGAATACTACTCAGCCATAAAAAAGAATGAAACAATGCCATTTGCAGCAACATGGATGCAACCAGAGATTATCATACTAAGGGAAGTAAGTCAGAAAGAGAAAGACAAATGCCATATGATATCATTTGTATGTGGAATTTAAAATATGACACAAATGAACCTATCTATGAAACAGAAACAAAATCAGGGACATAGAGAATAGACTGGCGGTTGCCAAGGGGGAGGGGGTGGAAGAGGGTAGGAGTGGGAGTTTGGGATTAGCAGACACAAACTGGTATGTATAGAATGGATAAACAACAAGGTCCTACTGTATAGCACAAGGAACTATATTCAATATCCTGTGATAAACCATAAGGGAAAACAATATGAAAAAAGAAATGTATATACATGTATAACTGAGTCACTCTGCTGTCCAGAAGAAATTAACACAACATTGTAATTCAACTATACTTCAGTAAAAAGTAAATTAAATAAACAAATAAATATTCCAAGGTTTTTGACTAAAACATACAGTTTTTAAATCAATAAAAACAAACCTAAACAATAAAATAAAATAAAATAAAATGCCCCAAGAAATGTCAAATCCTTAATGTGAACTCTTCTTGATATTTTCTCAACACTTACCTTCCAATACTCCCTTCCCCAAAATGTCTACTGAGTTGGATAAAATCAAGTAGAATTAAATCCCATCTTCCTATTAACATCTTTTGCCTCCTCAGTTGTTACTGGTTGAGAGATTCTGCTTTCAAAAATGGGAAGTTTATGTGACGAGGCACCAGGGTTTCTTTCATTTCTTCTTTTCATTTTCAGTTTAACTTAAAAAAATTAATTTTAAAACTGATATATTTTTAAGCATCAAGGTCCTACTGTGTAGCACAGAGAACTATATTCAATATCCTATGATAAACCATAATGGAAAAGAATATAAAAACAAAAAATGTATATGTATGTATAACTGAATCACTGTGCTGTACAGAAGAAATTAACACAGCATTGTAAATCAACTGTACTTCAATTAAAAAAACTGATATATTTTACCTACTTTGGATATATTCTCTTATTTTTCATACATGTTCAAGTTTTCCAGTTAAGCATGATGTTCTTAGTTTCTGCTGCTGACGGTGTATCAACATGAGACTTTACAAATTTTGTGTGACACTTATATCTGGAGATGGCAAGGCCACTGTAACAAACATCCTAGCATTACCTTAACTTTATATCTGAAAAGATGCTATGTAAGCCTTTCTAAAAATTTCTTCAGCAGTCTTGGGTCAAAAACATTCCTACTGTATTTTCACCAAAACAACAGACAGACATACGAGTATGCATAGTCATCTATTTTTGGTTGAGAAGTTTGTTCATGTACGGGAAAAACTGTTCAATTTAAAATTTCACGTTGTTGAAGTCTAATGTATTTTTGGATTCAGCAATATCTCTAGTAAAAGTTCAGCTCCTAAAGTTCATTTTTAATTTTTAAAATTGTAGAAAAGCCCAAACCCTCTGCCTCGGCGCAGTCTAAGCACTAGATACACTATTTCTAGAAAAAAAAAAAATGTTGTATAAAACAGTAAACTACTTGATTGACAGGAAATTTCATGGAAGAATTCATAGCTACTCTGTGTAACCATCTTGTCCGACCTCTCAATTTATTTCAAATGATTAAGTTACACTTTTATACAGGTGAGAGAAATACCCTAAAATTGAGGGAAATATCTTTATATTGTGTGGAAGCCACCTTAGTGCTAAAGGTCTGGCTTCTCAGGTTGGGCAGGAAAGGCTGTGGATGACTTACCCTGAGCACTGCTTGACCTTTCACAAAGGTATTTCTCAAATTGACTTCTGGAGTTTGCTTGCAGAAGGTTCTTATGACTAAAGACAAATTTTACATTTCAAGCCCAGTTCCTTTGGAAATGAAAACTGCCAGATAGTTCCACTCGTGTAGATTCGTTAAGACCACATACCAACATTTTAGAAGTTCTTTTTCCCATCACAGCCTATTTAACGGCTTTGTGCAAATAAGGCATAATTTCAATATGAATCAGGCAGATTAGGGATTTTTCAGGATTTCTCTTCGTACTTTCCCTAGAGCATGGGTATCCCATCTGTTTTGCTGAATGCAGGATAATCAAAGGGCACTGATATCTCCAAATGGCTTCATTCATTACTGTCCCCGCTAGGGCATCTGCCCCTAGGAAGGTCAACTCAGCCACACCGTGGCCTTCCCTACACTATAACACAGCAAATCCACCCCTCCTTTAGGATGTAAAACGTTTGGCGATGCTTTGGCAGGAATGAATATTTCTCCCCTCAGAGTTCAATGTTACAGAAATAACATAAATCGGCTCCTCAAGTTCCAATTTAATATGTATTCAGAACCTAGCCCTATTTTGGCTAAGACAGTTTGGATATATGTTGCCACTCTGCCATCACAAATGTAAACTACAGGGCAAAGGGGAAAAAGTAGGCTGTAGCTACTCACTGCTGAAAGAAAAAAACATTGTCTTGTATGTTGGGGATCTGCTTCAATATATTTCAAAGAACAACAGTGGAAAGGACCACTAAGAACCAAAGTACAGGTGCTCTACACAGGTTTGATTTTGAATAATTTTAATACAGTATTAATCATGCCTTGAATTGTGGAATGCCTTTTCTATTACTCAGTTAAAGGCTATTTCCTCCATCTAGAATGGGAAAGTTGTGTTTTGCGTGGTGTAGAGCACAGCCACTTCATGGGGGGATTGTCTGTTCAGTTGACATTCAGCTTCTTCATCTCCCAAGTATAAAGGCAGAAGCATTACACTGCAGACTGCAGTTTCCTTGCCTGAGACACAGAAACCAATCCAACAGGCTGGACAGTGTGGGAAAGACAGCAGGAAGTGGAGAGAAGCAGAAGACCTGGCTCCTACCCTCAAGAAACTTACTGTTTAGTTGGAAGAATAAAAAGTATACATACCAAATCCTGACAGTCTTAAGTGCCAGATTAGTGGAAGGGACAGAAAATGAGCGTCAGAGAACTGGACAGCATCTGGGGTGACAGGAGGGTGAGTCACAGCCAGGCGGTTTTCAGCTGGGTCTTACAGGACAGTCTGAGGAGCACAAATTCCAAGTTTCTAACAAGGCTTAGAGACCTTATCTAGATAACCAACCATATGACCTTCTTGGAAGAAGCGCCCTTTTCTTCCTCTATTCATTGCCAACACTCCTTATTTACTTCAAGGGACCCCAGATGTTGACTACTTATGTAGGTTTACCCTTCTCTTTCACTAACCAAAAGCAGGTTATGCCTTTGGTCAATTTCATCTATAAACGGAAAAACCTAGTCACAGCCACCAACTGATGACGGTCACGGTAAGCAGGCCTGGATGAGGGAGTCAGTATTACCCACCCCCCTCTCTTTTCCTCTGAAGCAGAGCTGGATATGGCCGGCTGCATTCCAAAACGGTACGCTTTACTCTTCTTCCAGGAAAGAACTTTTCAAATAAGGTCCTAAAGGCTCATATAGTATTAGTGAGCACACATACACCTACACATGGTTGACACTTGCCAACTCCTGACATGGGAATTCTCAGCACACCAAAGTCTCTGTTTGATTTAAATTTATTTTTAATCACATAAGATCCAATTTGGAAAATTGATGCATGGGATTTTCTGAGTCACCAGAAGCTCTTTATAAGATTGCACATGCATTGAGAAGGAAGAAATCTGTCTTGGCATGGCTGGTATTTCACAACAACAGTAAAAATGATTGGCTTCCTCAGTTTGGAATGAATGAGAGGAGTTTTAAAATCTGTAAAAATATGCTATTAAATCCTAACATAAAGTCAAGATATATTTGATATATCTGACTCATGGGTAAGAAATGAAGGGAAAAAGTAGTCAGCATTTTGAAATAAGTTTATTTTGTTAACTTTCTTTTTCAGTCTTGTTTAATTACCCAAGTGATATTTATTACTCTAGATCATATGAATTAATTATAAAAATGATCTTTATTCTCTACTCCCAGTCATTTTTTTGTCGTTTTTGGCAGCATACTAGGACATTTTCCATTTCCTTAAGGAGTTTCCAAAAATGATAATGATAAATGTAATTTGAATTCATTTCATACTCATACTCCTTATTACTTATATGCCCATGGAAATAGTCCCTGTATCTGTAAATGGATTTCATGAAGGAAAGCATGAAGACTTTTATTAAATTTAACTAATGTTATATCTCCAACATGATCGAGAATCACAGATTTACAACAATAATCAGTTCTAATGATAACTGATAGCCAAATCTTAAAAGCAAGGGGAGGGATAATTTCCTATCCCTACATCTTTAATGTACCAAAAGTCCTTAAAGTGTTATTTGGACTCTTTCTATGCACAGTTACCAAAATCCTCTGCTTTTAAGTTAAAACCTATTGCCTTGTCACTATTAGACCTAAGTACTAGGCAACTTTTTATATTAATTGTACATGAAATTATAAAGTACAGCTGGAAAACTGTTTACATGAAGATGTTTTTCTAGTACCTACAAGTTCTCAGTATTTTCTTATGAAATTTTCTTGTTTCCTGTTTTTCCCACGGGAAGAGTAGGTAAGTTCTGTATGCCTGGGTCATCTTTCCCACCATAATGTGAACATGAATTAAAGGTATTCACAATTCAGCATGGAAACATCAACAAACAATACAGAAAAGATCAATAAACTGTTCTTCATCAGGGGGATGGTCCCATAAATCATGGTACATTCATATGAAGACATGTCGTTCAACTAGAGAAACGATGTTTTCAAAGAATATTTATGCATAGACAAAAGACTGAAAGAAAATACTCTGTTGAGAGTAGTCATTTCTGAGTAATTGGGTTATAGGTTACGTACTTTCATTTATTTTTCTTTTTTCCTACATTTCCTAAAAATTGTTTTTGGCATTAACACATATCTTTCAATCAGAAAAAAATAAATTCAATTTAAAAAATTCACCAAGCGTCAAAAAATTTAAAAGAAACAGTGTGAAGGCTTATATTTGTGCAATTAAAAAAAGCCTCCAAAACAGAGATGAGTCACAAGTCCCAGAACTTTTGATGGGCAAACATCTGGACAGCAGATTAATTTGTTCTTGTTCTGATTGTTTTGCGGTGATGATTGCAGGACTTCACACTTCCCACTGTCTTATTTTCTTCTTTTCATTCAAATATGAATCACCTACATTGCTACTGTAATGCAGTTACATGAAAAGATCAATATTTTAAAACCAGGGTGGGTACTTTTCTGCTAATCTTTTTATACCAGAGCCATTTGTTTGCTAGATAAAACAAACTTGGGAGGGAAAGCACTACAAGGACTTTTCACTACAGTGAAACTAGGCCAAATTGAGGTTAATATATAAATGCAACCTGAAATGAGATTGTTTCATTCACAACTATAAGGGTAAGAATGAGAAAATTAAGTTAGAGAAATACAAGTGTAGTGACATCGGGGAATAATACAGTGAGTTCAGACATTGTTTTAAAATTCAGAACATTCAATGATAAGAATTAAGCTAGGAATGTCTTTGGAGTGTTGAGTTCCTTATAAGGAACTATTGTACTACGTAAAATGGTACAGCTGCTTTGGAAAACAGTTTGGCAGATCTTCAAAAAATTAAACATAGAGTTACCGTATGACCCAGCAATTCTACTCATAGGTATATACCCAAGAGAACTGAAAACATACGCCCACACAAAAACTTGTACATGAAAAAAAAAAAAAAAACTTGTACATGAAGGTTCAAAGCAGCATTATTCATAATAGCCAAAAAATAGAAACAAGCCAAATATCCATCAGTTAACGAATGGATGAATAAAATGTGGTATAGCCATATAATGGAATATCAGTTGACAATAAAAAGGAATGAAGTGCTGATACATGATGCAACCTTGAAAAGGTTCATGGATGAACCTTAAAAACACCTTATGTTATACTAGGTGAAAGAAGCCAGTCACAAAAGGCCACACAATGTATGATTCCATTGATATGAGACATCCAAAACAGGCAAATCTTTAGAGACAAGAAGTAGATTAGTGGTTTCCAGGGGCTGGAGATGGGAGAAGAAGGATAAGGAATTTCTTTTTGGGGTGACGAAAATGTTCTAAAATTAGATAGTATTGATGCACAACTCTGTATATATACTAAAAACCACAGAATTGTACATTTTTAACAGGTAAATTTTATGGTATATGAATTATATCTTCGTTAAAAAATTGTTTTTAATTCAATCACATTTTATCATGAGATGCAGTTCCTCCATATGAAAAGCAGAGCTAATGTGACTTTTAAATTTTTTCCAAGAAGTTTCAAGTTCTGGACTAAAAACTTCAGAGTCTTATGAATATATTTTGATAGAAATATAGAGATTAAAAGCAATTCTGATCTTCTCTAGTAAATGAAAATGGTTTTTAAGACAGCACTGCTTAACTTCCTAGCCAAGGGAACCAGGGGATCTAACTTCTAAGCTCACAGGACAGTTACATGATGTCAGTTTCCTCATTTGTAAAAAAGTGATGCCTCCTGGCTCTCTTGTAGGGATTTGATTCAAAACAACAAACACACATGGATCACCAGTTGGGTTCATGGGACAGTAGGAGGCATTGCAGCAAATATAAAGATGAACAAAAAGTGGTCTCTGCCCTCAAGAAACCTTTAATCTCATAGAGGGTAAAAAAATATATAGGTAAATAATCTTAAGATACAATAGTAGTGTCATAATAGTGATTTTAAAAAATTTATGGGCTCAGGTGAAAACACCTTAAATGTGCAACAACAAGAGTGATAACTTTTTTTTTTTTTTTTTGCGGTACACGGGCCTCTCACTGTTGTGGCCCCTCCCGCTGCAGAGCACAGGCTCCGGACGGGCCAGCGGCCATGGCCCACGGGCCCAACCACTCCGCGGCATGTAGGATCCTCCCGGACCGGGGCACGAACCTGAGTCCCCTGCATCAGCAGGCGGACCCTCAACCACGGCGCCACCAGGGAAGCCCAAGAGTGATAACTTTTGATGATGAAATACCTTATAGGAACAGAAATGACTGAACTATGAGAATCAACATGATAAATCTGATAAACCTAAATGTGAGCCCCCCTTCCTAATAGGCAAGTTTTAGAAGAATACACACAGCATAAACACATTTACATAAAGCTTAAAATGTACTAAAATATTATATTATTTATACTATATATATCCATTAGTATCAAATATCTGTTAATATTTTATGTAGAACATATAATTATATATCACATATAAATGTATTATATATTATATAAAATATGTAATTATATGAGGATATCCATGGGAATGATAAATATCAAAATCAGATAGTGGTTCTTCTAGTACTGAGGGGGCTTCTACCCTATGGGTGGTGGGAAAATTGGTGATTATTGTGTTATTTGTTGTATAGTCTTGTATATCTTAAAACAGTGCATGAAATTTTAAAAAAACTGGATCAGAGAAAATTCATAGGTCAATTTCAGGTGGATGAAGCTAGGGGATAAGGGAAGACTTCTAGGAGGAGTAGCCTGAGCTGGACCAAAAAGGATATGTGAGAGGAGAGAGGAAGGGAAGGCACTGAGGATGAAGGGAATAGTGCAAGCAAAGAAAAAAATCCCAAGGTTTTGGTGTTAGGGACCACAAGGTTTCTTTAGGCCACACAAAGCATTTTAGATCTCCAGTTTCTTATAGATTTTTGAACAGCAGAACACAAAAGGACACGGCGATTTTTATGAATACATTAAAAACAAAACCTAACCAGAATCTCAAACTGTGTTTGGAGAATTACAAACTTGTTCTTTCTTTTTATTAGTGAGAACAAATTGGGATCCCTGGAATATACCACTTGGGAGATGGTGGGAGAATAATTTTATCCACAAGTATTAAGTTGTTGCCTGAGGACAGCTGAGTAAACAGTTTGTTGAAGTCTGTTTGAGGACTGCCAGCTAGTTACATCCATCATTTCATCTCTATTAACAAAAACAGCTCATACTGTCGCAGTGCCCTGCTTTGGCTACCCCATGGTTCGCAGGATTTGAATTATGGAGTGTCACTTGAGTAACATTCTACAGCAGTGGGGCTGTGTTTTGATGTCCTTTCGCTACCCACCCCCACTCTGCTGATTTATGGCAAACCACGCAGAGACCTAAATCAAAACTCGAAAATACGTGTGAAATAACGCAAAACAGAGTCTCAAGGTTGGCAATTCAGTAATTATACCTAAAGGGAAAATAATTATGTAATACCTTATGGCAAGAGTAAGTCTCAGAATAACAAATGTCCATACTATAAATGTAGAATTCTGGGAAGAACACTCCAGGTCTTTGAAAAGAAGCCGAGGAAGAGGTTGCCTTTTAAAAGGACCCAGAGACAACTTCATGAATGATATTTGGCCTCTGATAATACTTTCATAGTCCAGGAAATGAAGGCCTGAGTGAGTGAAGTGACATGGCCCTGACAAAATGAATGCCAAGAAAAAGGGGGGGGGGGAACAAAACTCGAGTTATTGATTATCTCAGCTCAGTCTCAACTACTACCTGCAGAAGCCTTTGGTTTATTTATCAGCTAAACTTCTGAAAGTATGAAAGCAACCTATTGGTAGAAAACAGAAAACTCTCCAAGTCTTGACAGCAACTATGAAATGGAAATGAAAACAAAACAAAACAAAAAATCCCCTCATACTGGAGACCTTTCAATTAAAAAGAGAAAGATGAAAGAATTCCTCAGTAGTCAAGAGCATAAAACTCTCCCCTCTAAGTCTATCAGTTAATGAACAACCTCTAAATTAGAGGGAAATATGAGAGAAATGACCTGGGCAATATTCCAGCTTAAAACTTCATGTTGGAAAACAACTCTCCATCCACCCCTATATTGTAAAGCCCTGGCATGGGAAATGAAATGAAAGATGCTAGGAAAAGATTAAGTGACTCAGGCTCTTACAGGCTGACTTTGCTCATTAAAAATTAGCTCTGAATTTAAGTGTTCCCTAAGTCCCTCAAGCCACTCACTGGGATGGAGCCATACTAGGTGAAATTGTGTGAGCTCAGGGGACAGGGGTGTCAATGAAAACCACTCTAAACAGGGAAATTCAGGGAAAGATATGGGTTTCTTAAAGATAGGGGTTGGCAAACTACTGCCCTTAGGCCAAATGTGCTACCTGTCTGATTTTGTAAATAAAGTTTTATTGGAACATAGCTATGCCCATTCATTCATGTATTGTATGGCTGCTTTTGAGATATAATGGTAGACTTGGGAAGTTACAGACATCATATGGCCCACGAAGCCGAAGTATTGATTATCTGGCCCTTTTCAGAAACAGTTTGCCCACCTTTGCTTCAATTTACCAGTTATCTGGAGCAGCTTCAGTTATTAAAAACCTTTTAGGAGAATAATTTGTAAGAATAGCTATCTAGCTGGGCACCACCTTTAGGTATTTTTGCTTAAGCCTTAGAGCAAAAAACTACTTCCTTGGGTTCTTTTTGGTTATTGTATTTTCCTAATTAAGGGTAAGTGTAAATTATATATTAAATTAAATTAGGCTGTAACACTTGAAATTAGGTCTTAACTTTTTTTTTTTTTTTTTGCTCTGCATGAAAGCATGACAGTAGAGGTAGGTGGAATCTAACACAACCAATCTTAAGATGATTCCTTTTTGGAAACCAAGCTATTTAAGAAAGTATTAATAAAGCACTGAAAAAGAAACGCTAGATGGGGGCTTAAAGGGGAAATTTACATGCTTGAAAATAATAGTAACAATTTCTAAAGCATTGCCTTGTAATAACTCATTTAATCCTTACAACTGCCTATACATTTGATAGTATGTGGTCCATTTTGAGATCAATGAGGTTAAGAAAGCTGCCTGTGATCATGGACTAGCAAAATGGTGGACGAGACCCAGATCACAAGGCTCACTTTCAAATCCAAATGCTTTCCATACTTCCAGGCAGTGACTCTTAGAAGGAGGACTTGCTTAGGAAAGCTGAGCTCTCTTGTCTTAAACCTGAGTGAGTTTGGACAAGTCTTTCAGTCTCTCTGGCTCTCAGTTAATATATCAAAAAAATGAGTGATCATGTTCTACAAAAGAAGTTACTGCTTTGCTCTATGAAAACTATAATTGAGAATTTTACTATATGTAGTTTGGAAAGGTCTCTAAAAGAGAATTTACCTTCCTGTGTTTCCTTTGTTCATAGCAATTCTTACTCCTTTCTCAAGTATTTGGCTGGATGAATCAGTAGATTCATGTATAGGGTGTGAGTTTGTGGTGGACACACTGGCCCCCACCTCTCTTCACTTTCTGTTGCTCCTGGGAGGTTAGGGTTCAGGGGATCCTGTCTCACAGCCTCTGTTGGTGGGTTTGGCTTCACATTCCCGAGGGCCCTCATGGACACCCTGCTTCCCATTCAGTTTTGCTCTAAGCAATTGCCCCTTTCAGCCTGCCCAGGTCACACTGCTGCCCTCGTTACTCTTTTGCACCAGCTTCCAACGCTTTTTGGCCATTAACCTGAGCATTTTCTAATCCTGAGCCCACAGGTCCTAGTTTCTGGCAGCCTGAAGCGGGGTCTCTGTAAAGAGAGATTCTGCCAAATTCAGGAAACCCCACCAGCGTCTGCTGTCTGAGGAAGTGGAACTACTTTTATATGTGAAACCACTCCATGCCCCTTAAAGCCTAGGCTGGGCAGCCAAGGTAGGTGGCTGCCCAAGAAAGTGGGTGAGTTTCATAAATGAGAACTGCCCTTTGCTGTCTAGTTTCTACCAGCCACGAAGAAAGAGGCGACCTGCCCCTCCTGAGAAATGTACTGCCTGGGGAAAACAGAGGCTCACACACCAGCCATGCAGAGGCCTGGAATGCTCTGACTCCACGGAGCACAGTCACTCAACCCTTCTTGAAAGGACCAAAGAAAAAAATTGTAAGCATGAAAAATGTCTTCTCCTGAGAAACTGGCCCCCAAGCTCTCACTCACCCACCCACCCACCCACCCACGGGGAACTGTAAATCAGATGTTATCGACATGGCAAATTGGCAGCCGATGCTTTAAACATTATGAAGTGCCAGGTCTGGGCCTCAATATAGATCCTTTTTTGTTTTAAGCACTTGCCACTTAAAAATACACTTGGAAGTCTCTGGAAGGGGTAGAGCTATAGATGAAATGCCCACACAGAGACAGCATGATATGAGAAGGATGTCCTGCTTCTAACATGTGCCAGGAGCCTGATAGAATCATTTCATGCATTCACACAACTCTCTGTGGTGGGTATCATTATCTTCCTATCGAAGATGAAGGGGGGCCCTAACAGGAGAAGGAACTTGCCCAGGCTCACTTGAGTAGAATCCCCCTATGCTAAGATGGCAACCATGACAAGGCAACATTAACTGACTAAACATTCCCTTGAAAAATCCTTGGAATTGTGACCATGGAATTTCAAACCTTGATTCCTCCCCTAAAGGAAGAGCATTTTTTCTTTCTGCTTTATAGAACCACAGGGGCCTTAGAGTTCAGTTCATCCAAACTCTCTCACAGAACAAAGAAAGAAATTGAGGCATAGAGATGTAGGGTGATTTAGTCAAAGACTGAAACTAATTGGTGACAAAGCTCTTCTTTTTGGCTCTGCTACTATTGCATACTTTTTTTTTAACATATGAGAGAACTCCCCCATTAGTAGAAGAAAGAGAAAAGCACCAGCGACGTTGCGACTCAAAATTGAAGGCTCACCCCCATTTTGTTCACTGGCAAAAACCGTCAGTAGATTATCAACTCACTGTATCATCATTGATGCGACTGTCTTTACTGTAAGTGGGTTTCCTCTCCTTTTTCTTAGTTATAGTTACAGTTTCTACAGTTATTTTTTTCTGGTTATGAAAACCAAATAGTAAGTGGACTAATGAATGAAAAAAGTGAATCATGATGAAAACTCTACAATGTATCCCACAGCCAATAAAAATTCTTTTCTTCTTCCCATACTTTATTCAGGAAGGTTGGCTACTGAAGATGTTCTTGGGCAAGACTGCAGGGAATGTATAAAAGCTCTGTGTTTTGTTGTGTTTCTCCTTCCCTACTCCCAACTTTGGTGGGGGGACTAAGCTTAGTAGCAATTAGAAGCAGGTGCTCCAGTACACTAGACTTGTGCAGAGACCTAAGAAAGCTGGCAACAAGCTTCTGCCTCAAAGTGGCCACAGCTCTGCTCTCGCCGGCAGGACAATAGATGGAGATTTGCCTGAAACCTCTTCTCTCCCCTTCCCTCCACTGCCTCCCCTTCCTCACAGCTCATTTTTCACAACTCTTACCTCCTATACAAAATTTTCCATCACAGGCAAGAATGGGGCTCTTGGGAGAAGTTGTTGTGGGGCCTGCTCCAGTCTGAGCTTGGGTTCCATGTCTGTCACTGGCCAGCAGTAGCTCACTCAGGACATAGTTGTATAGAGCTACAAGGCCTACTGCTAATAAGTGGCCTAAATTCCCACTGGCAATAGCCCTTCTCTTTTGTTGTAATGATTTTAAAGTTGGAAGGATGTTCCAATGATCCTATTCACCTTTTAAATCTGATCCGACCTTCCTGGATGCCACCTTCCTGAATTCCAAATGATGGTTTACCTCATTTTGACCATGGTCTTACTCTGATTGTCCCCATGGGGGTCCAAGAAATTACATTTCAGTCAGGTATCAAAGGAGCCTCCTCCGACTCCTCCTTAATAAGGTGTTAACTTTGAAGCCTAATTGCACCCACTTGAATGTACAGTTAACTATGTCATAGTTGCAGCAGGACATATGCTTAGAGGCTCCAGGACATGTCATTTACATAAATGGGAGGTTCATAAACAAGGCACCCACTGAATAAGATTACAGCTGCAGGCCTGGTCAAAAGAGGACTAGTTGATCTAAGTAAAAGAAAAAGGAAAAAAAAAAAAAGATATTCTGTACTCAGGGATTGGAAGAATTAATATTGTTAGAATGTCCATAATACCCCAAACCATATATAGATTCAATGCAATTGCTATCAAAATTCCAATGTCATTTTTCACAGAACTAGAACAAACAACCATAAACTTTGTATGGAACCATAAAAGATCCCAAATAGCCAAAGCAATCTTGAGAAAGAATGACAAAGCTGGAGTCATCACACCCACTGGTTTCAAACTATATTACAAAGCTATAGTAATTAAAACAGTGTGATACTGGCATTAAAAACAGATACATAGATCAGTGAAACAGAATAAAGGGCCCAGAAATAAACCCACACATATCTGGACAAAGAATTCAAGATAAACCCGCACATATCTTGGACAAAGAATCCAAGATATACAGTGGGTAAATGACAGTCTCTTCAATATATGGTGTTGGGAAAACTGGATAGCCACATGCAATAGAATGAAACTGGACTACTATCTTACACCATGCACAAAAATCAACTCGTATTAAAGACTTGAATAAGACCTGAAACCATAAGACTCCTAGAAGAAAACACAGGCAGTAAGCTCCTTCACATAGGTCCTGAAGATGATTTTTTGAATTTGACACCAAAAGCAAAGGCAGCAAAAGCAAAAATAAATAAGTGGGAATACATCAAACTATAAAGATTCTGCACAACAAAGGAAACATCAACAAAATGAAAAGGCAACTTAATGGAAGAAAATATTTGCAAATCATGTATCTGATAAGGGGCTAATATCCAAAATATATTTTTTAAAAAACTCACACAACTCAATAGTAAAAAACCAAACAATTGGATTAAAAAAATGGCAGAAGGTCTGAATAGACATTTTTCCAGAGAAGACACACAGATGGCCAACTGGTACATGAAAAGACGCTCAACATCACTAATCAGCAGGGAAATGCAAATCAAAACCACGATGAGATACTACCTCACACCTGTCAGAATGGCTATTATCAAAAAGACTAGAAATAACAAGTGCTGGCGAGGATGTAGAGAAAAGAGAACATTTGTGCACTGTTGGTGGGACTGTAAATTGGTGCAGCTACTGTGAAAAACAGTTTGGAGGTTCCTCAAAAAATTAAAAATACAACTACCATCTGACTCAGCTATTCCACTTCTGAGTATTTATTCAAAGAAAATGACACTAACTCAGAAAGATATACACACCCCCACGTTCATTACAGCATTATTTACAATAACCAAGATACGGAGACAACCTAAGTGTCCATCAATAGATGAATGGATAAAGAAATTGTGGTGTATATATACACAATGAAATATTATTTAGCCATAAAAAAGAATGAAACCTTGCCATTTCTAACAACAGGAATGGACCTCGAGAGAATTATGTTAAGTGAAGTAAGTCAGACAGAGAAAGACAAATACTGTATGATCTCTCTTATATGTGGAATCTAAAAAAAACAAAACCAACAAAACAAAACAAAATAAATCAAGCTCAGAGATACAGATAAAGGATTGGTGGTTTGCCAGAGGCGGAGGGGGGAGGGAGAAATGGATGAATTGTTTTGTTTTAAATAAATTGAGTAATTTAAGGAATGAAGATAAATGCCCCTTTTTTAAACCTCCCCAACTCTTTGCATATTAATGTTTCATCGTTCAGTCCTCTTTAGAGTATCAGAGGACTGAATTTACACCCAAGCATTCATGGCTAGAGGTCTATGCTCACTCATTATAGGACAGGGTCTTCTGAATAGTCTTGAAGAGTGAGAAAGTTCTTGCCTTGCCCAGGAGGCTGCTTGAGAAGAAGAAGGGTGAGACTGACTGAAGGTTATCCTCAATGAAAGCTGCTTAACTCAGATCTTATCAACTGGTTGACACTCTCTCCTTCTGGGAAGATGGCCAACATGATTAACTCATTTGGGTGGGAGGAATTTCTCTATGTGGTGTCATAAATGGCGGGACTAGATTGGAGCTCCTGACCAAATTTCTGTGTTTGTAGGACTCTCTTGATATCTGTCCAGAAGTGAGTACTTAAAACTTTAACTTATTCATAAAGAACTAGGACTAGAAGAGACTCCATGCAGGCATTCCTTTCCCCCAAACACATACACAGTATCCTCAGAAGGCTGCCATTTTATGCTCTAACCCAGAAAGGAAAAGCTCACTGACTAAGAAGTGACTTATTCCACCCTGAGGTAATATGTGTCTTTCTGAAACTCCAACTCCTCTCCCACAATGCAGATTTTCAAATATATGAAGATAATTATCACATCTCAGATTAGGGATTGGGAGCCTTTCACCCCTTCTTCATGCAGCATGGTTTTCAGATTCTCTACCCATTTGGGTGAGGTGAAACTCCCCCCCCCAAGAACTTGACCTCACTTCTACATTCATAAGACTAGTGCATGGGATATAAGAGCCTCCAATTGCCATTGGTCACCTCCTTCAAACTTCTCCATCTCCATACCCTCTCACCTCCCACAAGAGTCTTTTTCTTCACTATCTTTTCCAAGGAAAGGGAAGAAGTGTCCCTGCCTCCACCATGGGTATTTCATGCCCCCCTCCACACTCTGGAACCTGCCCCCTCAGACTCCCCCTCCCCGCCTTCACTCCCCTCTCTCACGATACATCCAACTCAGATTGAATTCTGCATTTTTAACCAAATAAGTCTAATACGTGCAAAATCCAAAGATTTCATAAATGATAGTACTGTTTTCTATCCTGATGGGAATCTTTTTCAATTGGCCAACTTTCAAATAATTTAAGGACATTTGGATAGTTTTTCTGAAGTACCTTTCTTCACATTTTAATTTTTTCTTTTTGCAACAAAATTAAACTTTAATGTATTTCCGGCCCACCTGAATAAATGCAAAATTCCTTACACAGGAATTGAATTTTAGATGGCTCAAGAATGGATGGATCTATAGGAAATGGCTTTAGGTTGAAGAGGCTTCAGGCAAAATGGGCTGTTTCTGTCCCTAGCTGGGAACTTTGAAGCAGGGGCTGGATAGATACAGATGCTTTGCAACTTAATAATCTTGAAAGAAATTGCCACATGGAAAAAGCCACAGAAATAAAATTGAGGGTGGTAGAAAGGGTGTTTGCCAATTCACAGTGTGCCTCTTCTCTTCCCACCCCCAGGTTAAAGGTTAAAAATGTTCATCAGTTTATGCCATGTCTGTCCTGATTCATCTTGGAAACTCTGAGTCTTTAGAGCCACGTTGGGCTGAATGGTTATTTTGCAACATCTCTAATCAAAACTCCTGCCAACTTCAAAATGAACCCAGGTTTGTTAAGATATTTACTAATAGGAAGATTCCTGAAAGGACAGAGCAAAGCTCAACAAAAGAAAACAATGTTGAGAATAGAGCAACGCAAGACAGCCTGGCTAACCCATCTCAGAATGTCTCATCTACTCTGTCTCTCTTTCTCTCTCTCTCTCTTAGATATGCTTTCTGACTTGTCAGTGACATACTGCCTATAGCTGAGTCTGGTACACACAGTCACAATGAAAAGAAATAAAAAATTCATACACAGAGGGGGGCAGAAAGAATTTAAAAATGGGCTAAGTTACTTGGGTACATAAATCTTGAAGGAAGTCAGTTTGATTTTTAAAAAATTACATCATGATGTGAAGACAAAACATAGGGTCCAGAGCGATTCCCCGTCCAGAATTTTTCTCCTGGCATGCAGTTTAAAACCAAGCGTGTATTACTCTTTGTTAAAAGAAACACACAAAAGAAGCACAGCTAGTCATCAGTATAGAAATAATGTTTGGGCTCCGTGTTTAAATTGGTGCACAAATGATTGGTGTACATGATTTATACTTATGGAGGTTCAAAGCATGATATCTCCCTGACCCCAAGAGTTATCTCGTAAATGAAACCTTGCTAAGGAGGCATGGTTGTCCCTACACTTTCCAGTGGAGACTAGTAGGTGAGGGGACCAAAAAGTCTAGAAGGTTTACCAAGTCTGGCTGACCTGGAGCCTGAGGGAGGGTCCTCCTAATCGTTATTTAAGGCTTAGTTACTCATGAAACCCATTCCCAGGTCTCCATCTCAACAAGCAGCCACAGATGATGGACCGTCTTCAATCTTACAGCTGAAAACTTGACATTCCCACTCCTAGATTCTCAAATGTTTGCTATACTCTAACCAATTCACCTTCTCCTGCGCTTTCCAGAGGAAGCTAGACAGCAATTTCGAAGGGTTCAAGAAGTCTGTTTCAATCCCTTACCGAGAACCAAGTGGAGAATTTAACAAAAATGCTGGGACATGAAGTGCCACATTTCCTTCTTTTCACTAGAAAGGGTTTTATTTCTCATTTATCTAACCAAATGATTTTTAAGTAACTTTAAAGAGATGCTGTATAACATAAAGAAAATAAACATAGTGGCTAAACCAGTAAACAATATTTAATGAGTTCTTCTTATGCACTAGGCAGATGCTAAGGAATATACAAATATTATCTCATTTACTTTTTTATTTGATGTGTATTAGGTCTGCTAGTTTACTCTCTGGAAAACTGTAGCTCCAAGTCTAAGTCAGTTGTCCAAGGTGTTAAATTCATGTTCGTCTGATTTTAAAGGTCTTGCTTTTTCCTGTTGTACCACCCAAAGTAAACTTCTGACATTAGAGTCAATGAAGACTTGGGGTTAATTCCCAAACTGACCTGCTCGTAGGCATTAGCTGAAGCAATCAGCCACCAACTGGGTAGAGAGAGGGGGCCTGAAGCAGGGTGGTGACCACATTTGGAAACACACTCTATCTGTTACCCCATTTACTCTCTAATGACACGTTAGTAAGTGCCCATCATAAATATTGCTGGGTTTGAGATCCGGCGCAATGAATGAGAAACAGATTTTCTGCTGTAAATACCAACAGGCAAAGAAGAGATTCCTCCTCTTCAGCCATTCATGTCTTGACCAATATTTTTCTCTCTTTTTATCGCTCGTGCTGACTCTCTTTTTTTCAGTTGTTTTTGTGGGGTTTTTTTCTTTCTTTTTTTCTCCTTTATTGTCCACCTAAGTCATGGCTCCACAAGAAAGATTAAAAATAGATGTATATGCAAAGATATGGGTAAGGCAAATGTGATTTGGTGGCATTTTCTCTACTAAGAGAATGCCAAAGGAAGGAGCAACAATTAAATATTTAATTGCAATCTAAAATGTAATCATGGTTCTTTGAATGAAAAGTTTATAAAGAATCTTGAATGAATATTTTTACATTTTAAAGTGCTAGATTTGTACAAGGGTAAAACATCTAGGAGACTCTTGTGTTACTGCCCTTTACCAAAACTCAGATTGCGTTGGAGAAAATCAGACCAGACTATGGGCAATGTAAATATGTCTACCATTGCCCCCACTTTTTATGGTTTCTACCACGACACAAGTGACAAAAATAGGTGAAATATTCAAAGGCTAATTTGTAACAAAGTCTGCTATCAAATATTTCATAATTCAAAATAATAAAAATATCACTCACATAAATAACAGTGAGATAATCAGCTCATCTTTGTCACCATTTTGATGACCAATGTTTAGGTATTTCATGGCTATATAAGCGGAGAATTTGACTATAAACTTCATTATGTATACATCTACGAAAGACCATGTGAAGGCAAAATTGTTTGGTCCGATAAGACATGTAAGTGACTAAAGATGATTTATGTGACATCAACAGAGTGTAAGTGACCCCTTCTAAATCTCGTCATCCTCAGAAATAAATTCTTCACAACAAGAGAAACAGAAATTACCACCAACATTTATATCTAGACACTAAGGAAGAGAATAAAAGAAATCCTTTTATTTTTACAACATGTAAAACTGACCTGAGTTTTAAAATGTAATAATCAATCCGTGGTGAGGGATTTTATTTCTCACAGGAAGATAACAGCTTTAGAAATCAGTAATATTTGCGAAGAGTTTTTAAAAGTGGAAAAACATACTATGAAAATAGAAAACAAATAAATTATGGCTCAGACTTTCTTTTAACCCACCGGAATCAAATGTTCTAAGACCATCCAAATATGCACTAAGCAAATATTTGTACATATAAACCCTCTCGTTTTAGTTTTGATCTTTCTCTTAAACATCATGAATTTTACAGTTTGGCAAAGAGTTATGTTTGCCATCCAAAGCCCAGATGGCTAGTGGTAGACTAAAAGTGTCAACTTCTAGGTCACTCTTCTTAAAAGAAAATCGGGACTGTCCCTGAATTTCAGCTCTGGCTTGTTTATAACACTGTGTAATTTGTTATAATGTTAACATTATATTATTTACAGTTTGGTTGAAATTTTTTAAAATAATGAGTGACATGAAAAAATGATAGAGAACTTAGGGGTGAATTCAGGTCAATAGAAAAAAAAATGGTTTTTATATCCACTGAGTAGTTACTGAAGGACACATCTCCAGCACCATGAATGTATTTCTATACTGCCCTAACCAAATAAAATAATCTCTACATTTCTGATTATATCATGCTTTCATATCTTATGAATAAGGGAGAAAATGTCCACAAATATTTCTAATAGAAATATGTCTGTTACCAATCACCAAACCCCCCCAGAATAAGAGCAGGATAATTCATAGGAATATTGAGAATCCACTGAAAATATATTCAAGGGCCCTTCTTATTGTCAGGCCTATTTATAAAGTAGTTAAGCACAAGAGAAGGGAAAGTTGTGCCTTGCATCAGGACCAACTTTAAAGGCTAAAGTGTGGCAGGATAACAGGGGTTAGGAATGGAGGGTGTTTAATTAGCTATAAGGGGAACGTCACAGATTTCTTGACAATATTAAAGCAACAAGCCCAAGATTTTCATATGCCCAAAGACTAAAATTTTCTCCCCGTCCCAAGCTCCTGAGAAATTCTGGCCTGTCTTGCAAAACAAATTATAGAAAGAAAAGGGGACTCCCTTTGAAACAGCACTTATTGCACTCCTAAAAAAAAGATCTATTTATATAATGGATACACGCTGCCGAATGTTACTTTACCTGTTAGTAAAGTACTAAGGATGCAGAGAAGCATGGAAAAGATTTTCTTGGTTGTGAAGAGTAAGCATGTTTTCATATTAAAGAGGAGAACAGGTCATCAGGAAAAGCTCACAGGAAAAACAAGGGAACTTCAGATCTCATCACACTCAAGAATCTCTGGGGCTGGGCTTCGCTGGTGGTGCAGTGGTTAAGAATCCACCTACCAACGCAGGGCACACAGGTTCAAGCCCTGGTCCGGAAGATCCCACATGCCGCAGAACAACTAAGCCCATGCGCCACAACTACCGAGCCCGCACTCTAGAGCCCGCGAGCCACAACTACCGAGCCCGCATGCCACGACTACTGAAGTCTTCGTGCCCAGAGCCCGTGCTTCGCAACAAGAGAAGCCACTGCAATGAGAAGCCCACTCACTGCAACTAGAAAAAGCCCGCTCACAGCAATGAAGACCCAACACTGCCATAATTTAAAAAAAAAAAAAAAAAAAAGGAGCTCTGGGGCTGATGAAGGTGCTCGAGTCATGCTGTAAGCCTGGTTAGGCCTCCATTACGATTCCCACTTTTTTCGCAGCTCCTGGCACTCTGTATCTTCCCTGGGTAAACTCTGCGAAGGTAAGAAACAAGCCCCGCATTTCAGCTGAATGCTTTTATGAAAAAGATCCTCTGGGACTCTGTATTTATACGAATTAATGATTAAAGCCAAGAATTTCTAACTGATTTATTATGTCTCTCAGCTCTAAATGAAGCATGAAAGTAGTATGAGGAAATAAATGAATGAAAAGAACAGTGCTCTCAGTTTTATACTGTCTAGAGGTCATCTGAGAGTCTAAAAAAATGGTCAAGAATTTAAATTTAGGATAGATAACTATTTTGCTGAAGGAAAGAAAAATCTACTTAGGTTTATCAAGTTTTTGTTTTATTTTCTTTTGTGTTGAGTAGGGTGGAGGGTTCAAGACACAGACGGTTCTCAATTCTGAGTGCACAGTGAGAGACAGTTTTTATATGGTCACTAAAATTATTATGTCACAGCATTATTCTGCTTTAAGTTCCATAGCATTAGTCATGTTTCAGCAGAATATTTGCATTCAATGCTATATATACAATTTTAAGTCCCTGTCAACATTGATAATAACAACAAAAGATAGTTCTTTAATAAGTGTTGGCAAGAAAATTCAAACCACCAAGAAATTTCAAATTCCTTTAAAATTAAATTAATCTATATGACCTGACCATTTGATCACGTCATTTTGACATTTAAATCTGTAGAATTCTATTCATACTAAATTTTTCTTTGGTACGATAATTCTTTATTTTTTCCTTAGGATTTTATTTGAAATGTGAGGTGTTTTAAGTTATCTGACCCAAATTGACAATCAAACCAATAGTTTATGCCAAATATGGTAACCAACTTTAAAGAACAAATAAATTTGGGTTTTATCATTGCAATGCTGCATGGATTATTTGGGGAAATCTCTAAAGCTTTCATTTAAATGTCTGGGCTGGCAAGTTGACCTTTCTCCTCACGACCATCTTTCTTCCTCAAGAAGTCTGAGAATGAGGTCAGTTTTATCCTCAACCAATTATGTTATAGTTTAGATTCAGATGTTTCTCACTATTTTATATTTATGTCACAAATTCAGTTCTAAAAACTATTCTGCTTCCCAAAACAACCAGGATCAAACAATTTTAAAAAATGACAAATGCTTAAGGAATCACGGAAACCTTCTCAACTCTTGGCATATACAATTGGCTTATTTTCCTGAAATTATCATTTTTATTACACAGGCAAATATTTCCATAGGACAAATGATAAATACACTTACATCTTACAGTTTAAAGTGACCACATATAGGAGAAAATATGGACCTCTCCCCATCACATAAAATGTTAGCGACGTGACTTTCTCCAACTGAAAAAGACCCAACCCTCTTTGCACCTGTGATATTGGGACAGCACCATGACAGAGAAATCTTTAATTGAGGCTTGAGTTTAAATTTAATTAGATAAATGTACTGCCTGGTGATTTATACCACATCCCAGCTCAGCAGCTGAAGAGGTAGCCACTCAGAAAATATTCTGCCAAGACCCTTATGAAAAATGCCTGTCGACTCACCATTTACCTTGAGCAGAAACCCATGAATCTGAGGGAAAAAGGGACCTTAGAGATCTTGTCTGACATCCACAATTTTATAGGCAAGGAAACTTCCAGAGCAGTTAATAACTTGCCCACTGCTGGTTAACTGCGAACGCGGAACCCCATCTACGGTTTCCTCCAAGCTCTTCCCTGCTCTCAGGAACACATTTCACATCTAAGCAAACAACTACTTTTAAAAATACATTTTTTTCCATCTGCATTTTTTCTCTTCTTGAACTTGAGATCATCAGGCATACACTGACTTGCTTGGAATTTCTGGATATCATCATCGACTTCCTTTGTCTCTATTTCTAACCCTGACAGTCTGTTCTGTGCCATGTCATAGTTCCCCCGTTGGACAATATTCTCTTAGGTTTAATGTGTGGGAAGCAGGAGAAAGTGTGCATAGGCAGAGACTCCCAGCATCTTCCTGGAGGGCAGTACCCTATATGTGCCACCCTCAGCAGATGTGGAGGAATGGACAACCGTGCCACTTAGGAATATCATGGAAGATTAATTAGTTAGCATTGGTAAAGTGCTTTGAAAATGAAAAGTGCTATTATTACACCTAATTAAATTTCTCTCTTCTATATTCAGCAACAATTTCATTTGTATGTGTTTCTGTGCCAAGAAAATAGCTGTGTAGGCTTATACAGGCGTTAATGTGAAAACCAGTCATGGGTAGGTTTTGCTTCTTTCTACTTCTTTTGAAATACTTCTATTCTTTTATCACTTCTTCTTCTTTCTAGACACAGATCTGCCCTGAACGGACACATATTCATAAGTCATGGCTATATTTTGGAGTGAAATGCCTTTTGATAAGTAGTTTTGTTGTGTGTGGTAAAACAGGCTACCAACAAGGTAAATGCTGGTTCGCAGTGAGACAGCCACAAATGGTACTATATGCCCCACATAAGTTATGGCAAGGCTGCCCATCAGATGAACACAAACGTGCAGAGGCAGTACTGGCTGAAGCTAAAACTTTGGCGGGTCTGAATCATTCCCTCGGATCTTCAAGGTGGTATCATCAGTAGGACCTTGTAAACATCTTTCCTCACTGGTTAGGCTACTGTCTTAACCTGTCAGGATGCATCAGAAGTGCAGAATAATTTGGTTGGTCTGGTTTTGCTGCCACATGTAGATACCCAACGGGGTCTCCGGGGAGAGGAGAGACAGGTGTGTGTGTGTGTGTGTGTGTGTGTGTGTGTGTGTGTGTGTGTGTGTAAACTCAATCTGATTTAGAAATCAACTCTCCTGTAGGTAATGTTGGTTCTAATAAAGACCTGGAAATACAGACTCAGAGGGTGTAATTAACAGAGTTGGGAAATCAACAAGCCAGAAAACTGATGATAGAGAAGTATGTCTATTGTTCAAAAGATGTTTTGTGCTTTACGAATGCAAAACCAAATTCTTTCTCTTGGCATCTACCTTGAAGAGCACATCACACGTCAGCTAATGAAGGGGGCACCGGGTTGACATCGTAGCATAACCAGCAGCCTGAGACCTACTTGTATGTGGTTAGAAGCTAAATTCTAGTTTACCGCTGATGTCATTAGTCAGACTTGCATTAGTGATGTGGACTGGCAAGCTTTCCATTTCTTCCACATAATAAACAACCACGACACACCACAGAAAAACATAAACTGACCACGTCATGCATTCTGAAAAATTGCGTGGTACGTACATTCCCAACAGTTCCCACTGCCAGGGCTGCCAGACCAGAGACAAGATCGAGTGATGACACAGGACCCTCCTATTTTGCATCCTCTGTACAAAGGCAAGTGACCCTCCATCCTGGCCTGAGCACAAATGAATGGAGATGGTTTTGCAGCAAACTTACTTAGCTAGAAATGCTGGCAGCCAATGCTCCACTTGGTAAACTCAGGAGGAAATAAAAAAAAGTTAAGTCCTCACTTAAGGAACACGGTTTGATCTGCGTGAATGTGTGCACTGTAAAAATCTAATTGTGCACCTTTAATTTCTGGTAGACTGCACACACATACCTACTGTAAAAACCTCAGAAGTACACTGCACATCTGCTCTGGGTATTGAAATTCTGAGACAGCATTCTTCAAATACATTATTCTAAGAAATCCCATGTAAGTATAAATAACCAAAGTCAGATTTCACATATCTGGCAAAAGTACATGTCAGAATTGGGTAAATTTATATTTTATTGCTCCTTCTCTTTATTTTGGAGCTATTTCCTTTCTACTTGGCAAGATATGCAGGTACCTTAGCCCAAAAGCAGCTGAGTTTCCAACACAATCTCTGTGACATAAATGTTAACAGAAGTATACTGGGTAGGTATTCCAAAAGCTCAATTAATCTTTATTTACTTCTTTTAAGAAAAAAATAATGTATTTGTGTGTGTGTGTGCCTGTACACTCACAAACACATACAACCATAGCCTGAATATTCTCCAGAGGTTTCTACTGAAGTGTGTTCTAACGAGAAAAACAGTTGAGTTAATCACCCCCAGTACAAACTAGGGGTGCTCAGGACGGAACCCTTTGCTCTCCCATTGGCTTCCTGACAGTGTGTGCTTTCCATTAATGCCGTTCTCTCAGTGGAATTACTGACGTCTCACTTTAAATACACTTTTCTGTAAGTCAACTAACAAAACTAATTAGGAACTGTGAAAGGCTATATTGATAGAGTAAAAATATATAAAACAGCTCTGACAATTCTCCTGGAGGACTCCATACATCATGGGACTTTGTGCTCAACTCTGGGCTCTTTTGGGCTAGAATGTAAATAAATGAAAGTAAAATCTCAGGTTTTAAAATGACTTTAAAGAACCACATGTTTCCTGAAAGAACCATTTTCAAATTACATCTAAACATGTTTAATCAGTCTTTACTGCTCTAAGTGGTGGTGGGGACTTCACAGGGGCTGGAGTCAGTGACCTACAGACTGGTGGCTCAGACCCCAGCGGTGTCTACATGAGGCTACTGGGTTGATGTGTCTCACTGAATCAACAAGTTAATTCAGTCACAACTGATTTGGCTGGCTTTTCCCAAGGGACTCCCTTTCCTTCACATACCAGCCCTCACATTCACCAGCAACACCCCAGCCAACTGGCAGCTTGAATATGACAAGAGATTCAACCAAGGATAACCACCACAACAAACCATTCAAGCACCACAGAGGTTAGGGCAGCGCCACCAAATCAATGGCTGTTGTGTACTTGACATAAGCGTACCTGAGCAGTGATTTCTACAGGCTACAGAAACAGCTATTTCTCATGCGTTCATCCTAGGAGGTAGCAAAGGACTCAGATACGTGTGGGCACAAACCCTGTTCTGCAACTTGCTAGTTATTAGGCCTTTCTAAGCCTCCATATCGGCATCTCTGAAAGGAGAAAACAGTGACAAGGATGGAAGAGACCATGGTGGCTGTAACCATTACGCTGCTACTTCCACAATACCACCACTACTACTACCACTACTACAGCAGTACTACTACAGCACTTTGGCCACCATCACTACTGCTACTATTACAACCAGCTGCTACTGCTACACCACTACTACGATACTACTGGTACCATAATAGTACAATTACTACAATGCTACTATTACTACTATTAATGCTGCTGCTGCTACACTTTACTACTATACTGCTGTTACTACAATACTGCTACCACTGCTACAGAACTACTCCAACTAGCATTATTAATACTATTACTCTCTGTATTTTCTTTACTCGTATTGCTGCCTATTGTTATGGCAGCAGAGTGGTTAAAGGTGTAAACTCTAGCAGTGGGACTCCTGGGTTTAAACGTCAATTCTGCTATTTACCGTGACACTGCATGACTGCATGACTTTGAATAAGCTATGTAACCTTCCTGTGCTTCAGTTTCCTCCTCTATAAAATAAGAATGATATTAGTAAATACCTCATGAGATTGTTATAAGGATGCAGGGTGCTAATATTTGTAAAGTATTTAGAACAGTGCCTGGCTCAGAGAAAACACCATTTAACAGTATGCTCAAAAAAAATTAGCATGGGTGACTGATAACTGGCAATAATGTAATGTGATAGGCACTAACTGCGTTTAACATGGGACCTGTAAACAACATATTGCAGACTGTCAAAATTCATTTATTAACAGTTGATCATACAATCCTAGAAAGGTGAGTGCCTGAACCAATTATCTGTAAAACCATTGACTTGTAACCAGCAATTTAAACATGATGCAAGGATAGCCAACTGACCTGTCTCTCTCTCTCTGAATACTTCTCTCAGCTTCCAACAAATGTCTCTGAACATCAGTTATACATATTAAAGTATACGGTTGTGGCTGAAAATAATAACCAGGGAGGAGGGGCCGCTTTGCAGAACACCAGTGTCAGGCATGTTGGTGCGGGAAGTCTGGGTTCTCAATTAAAATTTCTGGAAAAGATTCCTAAGTGCAAAATAAACAGGTCTCCATCCCACTGAAATGCAAGGGCTACTTAGACACAATTTGCTTTTGACCGAGAAAGGGAGCTGGGAGGCCTTCCGCTGGCTGTGACTTGCCCTCCGTTTCCCTTCTCTCTCTTAGATGCAGGGCCACAGAGGAACTGACCCTCTGCAAGGCCAGTGAGTGCTTACCAACAGGTGGGTAAATCACTCAAGGGAACAGGGTTTACATACACTGGGACTACATCTGCTGTAAATTCTGGGCTTCTGCACCTTCCGACGTTCTGTACTAAAAATCTATAATAATTAGATATAAGTTCTTTGAGAAGACAGAATGTGTTTTGTTTTTCTTTTTTGTTTGTTTTGTTTTGTTTTTCTTTAGACCCCCGGGGCCCATCACGGTGCCCAGCATACAGCAGGTTTGAACAAATGTCTGCTAAATGAATGAATGAATGAATGGACTTGAAGATCTCTGAAACACTTCGGAAATACACTTTTGCTCCTGAGAGGTATACGTTTCAGAGGCTACCTGAGTGGTAGCTGGGTGTCTGGCTGTCAGTGTCCATTTCATTCTTCTCATAGTGAGCAGCTGCCCGGATCAATGTTCTGCAGCCGCCACCAGAAATGAGCAGAGTTCATCGTTTAATCATGGTCTAACACTGCCCAACGTGGAACCTGTAATATTCCGCAGTGCGGTGTTTTCCTTATTATGATTAGCTGATATGTGCTTCTTGCATGTCACTGCCGGATTCATCTTCCAGAAAAGCTGATTTCATCGTGTTCCTCCCTACTCCTAATCCTCAGTGACTCATTCTTGCCTAAAAGATAATGACCATTTCCTGAGCCTGGCATTCCAGAGCCTCCAGGGTCTGGCTAGCGCCCAGCATGCCCTGTTAACAGGACTCCCCATGTCTCTCAGACAGAGCAACCTCTCAGCTCAACAGGTCTACTTACTGCCCATCCCGGTACACAGAGTTGGTCAGCTGTCAGCTGATTCATCTATTCGAGAATTTGTATCTTTTTCTTACATTTAATTTTTATTTTATATTGGGGTGTAGTTGATTTACAATGTTGTGCTAGTTTCAGGTGTACAGCAAAGTGGTTCAGTTATACATATAGGTATATCCTATCTTGAGCAGATGTTACAAATAAGACATCACCACCCCTCTCTTCATACTGATTTTCTCAACTGGAAAGGCCTAAGCCTGTTCCCCCTTCAGTGCCCTGTTCATTGCCTGACCAGGTCCTCTCTCGAAGTCCACCAAGTCCAGAAGCACATTTTCCTTCCCTGAATTTCTATAGTACTTCCTCCTGATCGCATGCCTATGGCACGTTGGTCACAAACTGCCTTGCATTGTTTAACTTCCTGCTCCCCTACTTCCATGGGGCTATAATCTTCTCAGGGGCATGGATCTTGTAACCCTCAGATTGCCTAACCTGGTTACCCTTAAGCTTTCATTTATCCTCAATACTGAATCCTGGATGCAATCTATGGGACGTGGTAATTTTTTTTGTTTTTGTTTTTTTTGCGGTACGCGGGCCTCTCACCGCCGTGGCCTCTCCCGCCGCGGGGCACGGGCTCGGGATGCGCAGGCCCAGCGGCCATGGCTCACGGGCCCAGCCGCTCCGCGGCATGTGGGATCCTCCCAGACCGGGGCACGAACCCGTGTCTCCTGCATCGGCAGGCGGACTCTCAACCACTGCGCCACCAGGGAAGCCCAGGGACGTGGTAATTTTAAAGAAGCAACCTTACCCATTCTTACAGTTTCGGTTCAGAGTGGTCTACCTTTTTATGTGATGGGCGTTGGACCTCGGGTGAGAGAGTTTTCCTGGAGAGCTTTTAAAAGCTGTTATTCTTCGTATCATGGCACCTACTAAGGCAGATACAAGCAAAGGCTTGGTACCCATATCTTTAAAATATCTTATTTTTTAAATTGGATGCTGCTTGATGCCAAGCGGAGAGTAAAGGATTCCTCTCCATTATAAAGCAAGAGGTAAAAATCTTGGAGAGCTTGTTGCGGGGGGGAAAAAAGGAGTGTTTTTTTTTCAAGTTCTCACAGCTCTAATAAGATGGTGTTGGCAAAGGGCTGCTTGCCAGCATGCTCCTGGCAACCGACTTATTCGTCTAAGTTAGTAGGAACTGTAAGTAAAATATGTACAGACACTCATCTTTAGCCAATCTTTTGGTGACTTAGCTCTGAGATGTCAGCCTGCCGCTGCTGGGGAGGGCAACACACCACCATGGGATCGCATAACTACAGCAGAGATCCCTCCTGGGTCTTGTGAGTGAGCAGCAGGAAACGGATGGGACCATCTTTTCCCTTGAGAGCAGGTGGCCAAAATGGATGTTCAGAGGACAGAAACTATACACGACTGCGGTTCTGGCCACAGGCTACTCCTTGCACCTCTGGTTCTCTCTTGGAACGCTTGAATTATTCATGACACACAGCGCATCCCTGCACACAGACAAGCCCTGCTGCAGCCCAGGGCAAACAAACTGAGGGCCTTTGGTGTGAGAATGGCAGTTCTATGGCTTTAAGAAGGAGCTGGTGCGCCCTGCAGCAGAAAAGCCTGTAGACTCAGCTGTGTTCTTACCTCACTTTCCCTTCTGCAGTGACCTCACCCTACCACAATGCTACTATTCATGCAGATGGAGTGAAACACTGCATACAAAAGTTTCATTTAGTCACATAAACATGAATATTTAGCCTGTTTGATTAAAAATGAAAGCTAGATATTTGGCTTTCTGCAACTTGATGGGGTTGAAATAGGGTGTTTTTTTTTTAATAAGTTTAATTTTAAAGACTAAGCTTGAAAAAAAATAATAGAAAAAATAACCAGCACCCCCCTCCACCTTTAGTTTTGCCGGGGGGAACTATATTCCCTTGTAGGGTTACCCTTCTCTCATCCTTTCTTGTATCACAGTCCTTAGATCCCACAGATTTTCTGTTTATTGTTAGAAAGTCAACCATAGAAAATATAGACATTGAAACTTCTTCTTGAAATACAGATCTAATTTTTAAACTTTTATTCATTTTATTTAACCAAGAAGTTCATTATGACTATCTGAATGTGTGTGTGTGCATATGCATACAAACAAATATTTAGAATAAGCTCAGAAACTGCATTTACTTGCTTTCAAAGTTGTAATCTACAGAGCTGAAAAGAGGACTTGGAAAGAGGTTTCAAAGAATCCAGTTCCCCAAAAGGCACCTGTGGAATTACTGCTAATTTTAATTTCTCAAAAATATTTTTTTTCTTGTTAATAAAAGAAACATAGAGTAGAAGAGTTGAAAAACAAGCATAAAGAAGAAAATAAGTATCACTCATGATTCTAACATCTGAAGATAACTTTCTGATATATTCTTACCAGGTAGGTGTCTGTGTGTATATGTGAGAGTGTGTGTGTGTGTGTGTGTGTGTGTGTGTGTGTGTGTGTGTGAGAGAGAGAGAGAGAGAGAGAGAGAGAGATTAGGGACATATTGTATAGACAGTATTACTTTTATTTTTCCACATAGTATATTACTGTGATCACCAGAGCATTTTCTCCTGACATTGTTTTTTGAAAATATGATTTTAATTGTTCTACAGCATTATATTGTTTCCTCATTGTTTACCCAACCACTTCTACAGCACTGCAGTGAAGATCCTCTGCCTAGTTCTGCAATTATTTTGTTGAATTGATTCTTTTAGGTGGAACTGAAGTATGCGGACATCTTCAAGGCTAACTAAAACCTCAAAGGTCTTGGTACAGCTTGTCAATTTGTTTTCCAGGGAATAGAATCATTATGTGTGGCATATAATTGATATCCTCTTAGCCGATCTACTTTAGTATTAGGTATGTTATAGAACAGCAGCATCTCTTAAAACATTTTCCACTGGAAAACATGTACTTTTCTTAACCTCCTTACTATTTCTGACAATAAAAAAAAAAGATTCCTTTCAGCAACGAACAAAGAGTGGAAGATAAACTCTAGTTTCTTCTTTCAATGACCTGCCAGGTATGAGAAATTCTACTTACTTTTCTAATCATATAAGAGGATGAGAATATATTCGTGCATTATTGGAGAAGACATATGTTATCGTAAAAGAAGACACTGTAGTAGACATTGCCTCAAAGAGTTGTATAATTCACCGCTTATTAGATGAGCCATATTTTAAATGTATTAGAACTGAGCTTGCTATTTAAAATGAAATCTTGGGGTGAATCCTTTGGGAAAATGTAGAATCCTTTGTTAATGCTGGAAGTTACAACAGTATTTATTTCACAAATTCAGATTTCTATGTGAAGATCTTCCTCAAAACAAGGAGTACCTTAGTCTCAAAATATTCTCCTGAGATACTTATTAATTGCAAAGGGAAAGATAGTAACTTTATGGTGGAGAAACCTGACAGAGACCACCTTAACCAAATGATCAAAGTTAATACTATCAGTAATAAGATTTATCATCATGATGTACCCCTGACATGATACACTGAAAAGGACACAGCATCACCTCTGGGGTGTTCTTCTAAAACATACTTAACCCCAATAATCAGGAGAAAACCTCAGACAAACACACACTGGGGGACATTCTATAAAGTAACTGACTCTTAAAAATATCAAGTTCATGAAAGACTGAGGATCGACTGAGAAACTCACAGATTAGAGAGACCAAGGAGACATGACAACTAAATGCAGTGTGAGATCCTCAGTTGGAGGCCAGAACAGAAACAAGACATTGGCGGGGGTTGGGAGGGGTAAGGTAAAATAGGAATAAAGTCTGTAGTTTAGCTAACAGCATTGCACCAATGTTAATTTCCTGGTTTTGATAATTATTCTATGGTTATAGAAGATGTTAACGTTAGGGAAAGTTTGATGAAGGGTATATGGGAACTCTCTGTATATTTTTGCAAATTTTCTGTAAGTTTAAAATTATTTCAAAATGAAAAGTAAAAAAAATTTTTTAATTACAACATTAATAATGAAAAGAAAAAACAAAATGCACCTGTAACACACAAATTTCACATAAAAAGGCAAGTCCTATCTGGAAGGCACTGGATCCTCCCAGATATTTGCAACCCATAAGTAACTCCATGACTGAGTAGAAAAATCACCCTCCGTTCTGAAATGGCTAATTTAACCCGTTTTTACGGAAACCTGAGTACATGTTATATATATTCTTTATTCGATGCTGAAAGGAATCTCATTTTTTTGTCAGAAATAGTAAGGAGGTTAAGAAAAATACATGTTTTCCAGTGGAAAATATTTTAAGAGATGCTGTTCTATAACATACCTAATGCCAAGGGATGTGGCCATCCCTTCAGAGTCGTGCCTTTCTTAGAATGCTGAGAACGGCATCTTAGTAAACAAATACACATAAGAGAAGAAGGAGCATCTCTCCCCTCCACTCCATCCTCACTGCCCCATGCACAGTCTGCTTGTGCTACCTGATACTTCCCAGGCTTGTGGGCAGACAAATTGTTTCCTTTGTTGGCTAATGCGGAAGGAAAAAAATTGCCTTGATATTTAGGAAAAGTCTAGAGAATCTAAACCAAAACATTTCAACCAGGGGTGTGCCATTTAATCTTTGATGAGATTATCAACTATTCTATTCCTGCCCCTAAAATTTTTCAGAATCTGTATTCAACCAGATAGATAATTGAAAGATTCCATAGGGATAATTAGGCCTATGTTTAGCACAATCCTGAAAGCTGATGGAAGCCTGAAATTTCATTACCTGATAAATTCATTCCAAAAAATTAGATTTCAACTCATGACATTTCAATTCCATAAAATGAGTATTTAATTTGATAATTATTACATGCTAATTAGGTATAAGTATATCATGGAAAATATATCTTCTCTGGGTTTAATTACCACATTGCAGAAACATCAAAATAAGGCTTAATTCATATGTTTTAATCATCTTTTACTAATTAAAATATAATAAGTATGGAAACTGTAAGCGTCTCTAACTCTAATAGGGAAGAATTACATAGCTCACATTAAGGCTTAAAATGTATTTCTTATATTTCTTGTATATCAGGTGCCTATGATATGAGCTTAAAATGTTTAATATACAGCCAACCAATTCTTTAAAATGATATTCATGAGTTTTCTTATCAGAAATTTGTCATGTTAAATGAAAAAGCAAGTCCAGATAACTCCATACAAGAACCATTCCATATAAAGCTTAAAGATAAGCAAAATTAAATAATACTATTGCTAAGAAACTCACATATGCATGATAAAACTACATTTTAGATGCTAAGGAATGATTAGCACAAATCTCAGGATAGTGGTGACCTAGGGTGAGGTAGGAGAATGGGCTGTGGAAGAGCACACAGGTAGTTAGAAACGACTGGTGATGTAGTTCTGGGGCTGGGTGGTACATTCACAGGTATTTGTTATATCATCTGTGCTTTGTAACATACATGTGTACTACATATGCTCTCATTTTAAGAATACTAAGGGAAAAAAGAAAAAAGTTTATTCCATTTGAAATGCTGTCTATTACGATGACCAAGAATTAGGAAAAATACCTGATCATTTGCATATATAGATTTATTATTAAAGGTTACATTTTGGGTCTAGTATTATATCTAGAAAAGATATACTGTACTTTTTTATATTATACACATTAAAAACAAGGTGAGTTGCCAAGAATGATGTCAAATTTCAGTTCTTAGCCAACTTCTTGGCCAATTGGATTCTACTTCTGAGACATGTAAAACTATTTATCTTGCACAAAAGTCTGGCAACTGCATTAAACACTTCTTCTACTCATACTGATGTATTAGGTACCCCTAGCAACCTAATAAACATGAAATAACCTTAAAGATTGCTTTGAAAAATCAGCTGATTCCATCACTATGAGCATTGTTGTAACGAGACCTATAAAATGCAGATGACATTTGATAGAACTCAAAACAATAATTTAAAGTCTGAGTTAATACTAGCATCTATGGTCTTTTGTCTTCACAAAAGCAACATACAATGAACATATGGAAACTGATTGGATTTGGCCAGTGTACCAGCTGCCCTCACAATTTGTAGTGTCTGATGATTTCTTGTTCAAGGATAATTTCCTCCCAATTACTTGTATTCAATCCACTTCTTTTCACTGTCCCTTTAAGCAGGTAGACTCTCCAATAGCTGGGTGCCACCCAATGGGGCTTGAAGCAGAGGAGGCAAGAGTGACTCAGATCAGAGGAGCACCTTGTAAATCAGCCACATGCAGCACTGAGACATCCATCAGGGTGGTGTGCCCTTTCTCCACTGCTGCAGTCATGAAGTCATGGGCCTGCCATGGGGCTAACTTATTATTAAAATAAATCACTGGCCTGGAGCCTTGAGTTTAAATGCCAATTAACTCATAAGTAAATGGGAAGGAGCTGACTTGACTCACCCAGAACAGTGTTCAGAGAAGTTGCTGAAATTACCACTCTGTGTTGAGGCCTTGGCTCTCACAGATGCTGAAATACCTAGAGAATAGGGGGCTAGAGTATGTGCCTTATAAGGCCAGGCTTGAATTCTGCTGACAGATTCCCCCTTGCTATTTTCTTCCTCAAAGATAGGCACAACTGGCTCAAGGTAGCTTTAGTAGAAGCATGAACTTTCAAAAGCACTACATCCTCTTTGATTGCTAAATAAAAAAAAATTTTTTTAACTCATAGCCTCCTGCTCTCTTGTTGCTTTCTTTGTCTCTGCACAAAAGCAGCCGTGTCACTGGAAGAAAAACTGCATTGAGCTGTTCTTCCCCTCTTTCATTTTGTTCCTTTCCAGGCAGCATCTCACAAGCCCACTGTCTGGAGAACCAAGACCTACAAGCCATTCTAAAATCCTAACTGCATACCAGTGCACAGGCAGGCTTCTTTTCCTCCCTGCGTAGTAAGTCAAGTATAGAGGCTTCCTTGCTCAGCAATATCCTCCAATGCCAAGTTCTAGCTTCATTTGTTCCATGGATAATGAAGTCTCACTTCTCAAGAACAAAGTAGCCTCCACAAAGCCTGCTCAGGGCGTTTGGAGAGTCTTCTCAGAACTCTGGGATTCTTCTTGTTTCACAACATTGAGCCCTAGTAACTCATCCTCTTTGGCTAGGACGCATGTTCTCTCGTTGCAATAGGGTCATGCTCAGAATGCAGTCTCTGCCCTTAAAATCACCAACTCTGGCTTCAAGTAAAGAGATTTCCCCTAACCTGCACATTGTTCTTTCACATGATGACAACCAGAGTTATAACTTGGATTTCAAAGGGGTCCTACACATCTACTTGCTTGCCTCATTCACAAAAACCCAAGATACCCACAGCTCTAGGGATTTACCACTAAATGTGGCTTATATAGCCTTGGACTTGCTTAGACTACCATGAAGGCCGTCCAGGCTGTAGGAAAACAAAACACTCCGCTTCAGCTCTTTGCTGTCCCTGTTCCAAGTGACCTATAGACATGTTATTAAAACATGGCCTATTAAGTCATTATTTTTTATCCTGCTTATCCAACGCCATCAGGTAACAAACCATCAACCAAAGCCAGCCACATGGCCACAGGCCCAATTGGAATACATCCACTGACCCTGTCGTATTGTGCTGGCTTTTCTCCTAGAGGAACAGACATCACCACACCGCCCTGAACAGTGATTATAGAAGGGCCTTCCCCACACCTTTCAGGATCTTCTCCATTTCCTGGATCCAGGTAAGAAAGCTTGCTCCCTCAGGCAGGGGGGCTATTAACAAACGAAAGGGCAAAACTGGTAAACAAAGGCTGTTTTTCATCATCCAGTACAGGCTGGGAGGCTTTGATCTTTGTATCAAGCAGAGTAGGGCCAAGCTTTGCCTCTCCATCATTTACAGGACAGGCCACAGGTGTCATGTCAGCAGGCTAGCCCAGAACATGCCCGAACCTTCCTCAGAGGATGAAACTGGAAAAAATGCGCTGGGACTGGTCCTCCTTGCCTGGGTATCTGGCTTCAAGTTAGGGTTTAAGAGTGCGTGTGTCTTCTCTCTGCTCTGCCATGGAAACAGGAAGGTGAGTCCCTTCACCATGACAGGTTCCACACAGCTGCCAGCAAACCTGTGCGACATTGCTGCCTCCCTCACTTAAAGGGAATTGGCTGTACCTCTCTTTGGATAGAATTCTGCCACGCTGCAGATAACTGTCTTGTTCAGCCACTCTGCAGTTCTAAATGCTTCTTTCTCATTATGGGATTCATTTTGGCTTTAGCCTTAATGAGTAATGACTGATGCATTCACCGTCTATTACAGAAATGACGCTGCTGAGAATATTTAAAATAAATGAAAGACCATCAAATCACCGACCAGGTGCTTACGTGCGTGCGCTTGTGTATGTGCATGTGTGTGTGTGTGTGTGTGTGTGTGTGCATGTGCGTGTCCCTTTTTCTCTTCCTCTCCATCTATCCTTTTTGTTCATATAAGACGATACACATTGGCAGTCCTCATATTATTTACTTACAGCAGAAGTAAGGAGTTCCAGAACTGCCTCAGGAAAGAAAATCTTATTTCTAATACGGAAAATGATTGAGAAGATAGGAGCTTAGAAAACAAAGTATAAAAAAGTTTATAAAATAAGGTATGAAAAAGAAGGTATAAAATTTTTTCTTGAGGAAAAAAAAAAAATCAGACCTATTTTGAACTGAAACTATTTTCTACACTGGAGCCTAAAATTTCTAGCTCCATCAGTCTCCCCTCTGTAGAATCCTAAGAAATGTCTGTACACCAGTAACATTTTCTCAGGGGATTTCATTACTGAAAGGACTCATTAGGAAAGACATTAAAATACGAATTACCTCATAAACTATTTAGTTGTGTACCCAGTGGGGGCATGTACTTACTAGGGCCTGAGCTTTTCACAAATAGAGCTAATCAATTAAGCTTCATTAGAAGCTGAAGGGGCCTTATGAAGATTGGATAAGTCAGGGACCAACTACAAAAGGACTTGACAGGAAAATACCATCTTCTGTAACAGAACTGCTAAAGTTAATTAGCAGCTTTTGGGTAAAGTGGATACTTCAAAATATTCCTGTCTTGGGCCAGAATCTCCTCAGGTTCAATAGTTCCTAAATCAGTTCTCCTCACCTTCATATGCCTCTGACCCACCTGACCATCTTTTTAAAATGCAGGTTTGCATTTAGTAAGTCCAAGGTGGGGTCCAAGATCCTGCATCTCCAACCAGCGCCCAGGTGATGCTAATGCTGTGGGTTCAGAAACCCCACTTTGAGCAGCAAGGTCTCAGATAAGATAATTTACCCCAAGACACAATTCAAGTAGCCTTCATGGTGTTAAAATGGTCTGCTACAGACGGATGCCATGTTGAACCTACTTTTTCTTGCTGCTCCACATGGCAGGACAGAATGAGAAAGTTACAGGCAGACTGCCCTTGTACTGAAATTTCTTTCCCTTCATGTCGCTAGAGAATTTATTATCACTAATATAACTGGTGAAACTTTAATGTGACACTAAAATAGAGGGGGCCTGTTGGAAAATCAGCTTTGCATCTCCTTAGAGACCAACTTGTAAAGGAAATTCTACAGGCATTTTTAATAGTTAGATGGAAGGGTAGAGATAGTTTTTATTTTCCTCTCAGAACAAGGAAATATTTAGTCAGGCTCCACAAATTCACATCAAGGCACTGAGCTAGCATGAAGCTGGGTTTTCTATAGGAGTACTCCCGCAGGCTCTAAAAGGAAGTACAGGTTCTTCGGCAAAAGAGGGGAGCCAAAGGGTCCTGGGTAGCATGAAAATGTTAATCCTGAAAGCCTTGGACTGAGCTGTCCTTGCTGGTCTCTTAGAAAACAGCGGCATTCACTGCCTCGCTAATCATGCCTCTTCTCGAAGGAGGACATCTGCATTGCTTCAGTGGTCAGATCAGTCACTGAAGCAGGTAAGAAGGAAACTTCTCCCCTGTCTAGACAGCTCCAAGCCAACGTGGCCACATCTGCTCTGGGCCACGGGGCTCTGCTCTGCCATGGCAGATAGGTTTCTCAAGTTCATGGCAGAGGCGACAGCCATGGGCAGAGGTGAGGGTGCCTCTGCTTCTTCTCAGCTCTCAGAACACAGCCGGGCACTTCAGATGGGGCCAGGGCACCGATACAGTACCCAAAATCTCAGCACATTCTAAGCTGGGCATAGACTCACGCAAAGGGGCAATGACCCACTTCCCAAATTCCGTGCTGTTCTCAGGGCCATTGAGTACATGGCTGAGAATATGGCCAAACAAGAGCAAGTCTGCCACTGGGTCATGAATGTGGAGATACGGCACAGGGACCTCAAAAGCTATCCCTGGTTCAGTGACTGTCACTAACAACCAGCTGAGGACTCAGGACCCATATTCCCTCCCCCGACCTCTGTTAATCACACTTTCAGTTACTTCTGAGAACACTTAAACACTAGATGTTTGCCAGGATGTAGTTGAAAGAGCCATGTGAATGTGACATAGGGACAGCTTTCTCCTTCCTCCGAAGAAGCACTGGGACTAGGGTGAGCAGGAGAGGTACCCAGGGCACAACTCTTAAGGGGATACTCACTGTCATGGTTGTGCAAACGCATCAGTGCAAAGTCATCATTTGCACAACTCTAAGAGTGAGTGCTTTCTTAAATTTGTACCCTGGGCACCTCTCTTGTTCCATCACCCTAACCCAGCCCTGAAGCTAAGCTTCAGAAGTGGGCCAGTCTGCAAGCTTCTGTGTTTACTGAGGGAGAGCTCTTAATCGCAGAGACCAACTCGACACGGCGGGGCTTTATAGGTTCCCACCAAAGTTCGTCAGAATTTGAGATTTGATTTTGCAAAGGCCGATCACAGGGTCCTAGTCAGGGTTTTGTTTTAAGAGTCTGAGATTTAAGTAATCTTCAGTTTACTTTTGGAAACTGATATGGGCTGAATTGTGCTCCCCCTGACAATACATACATTGAAGTCCAAACCCCCAGTACCTCTGAATGTGACTATATTTGGAGATGGGGCCTTTAAAGAGGTAATTAAGGTAAAATGAAGTCCTATGGGTGGGCTCTAATCTAATAGGACTGATGTCCTTCCTTATAAATAGAGGAGATTAGGACAAAGACACACAGAGGAAAGCCATGTGAAGACACAGGGAGAAGGTGGCCACCTATAAGCCAAGGAGAAAGGCCTGGAACAGAGCCTTCTTTCACATCCCTCCAAAGGAAGCAACCCTCCTGACACCTTGATCCTGGACTTCTACCCTCCAGAACTGAGAGACAACACATTTTTGTTGTTTAAGTTATCCAGTCTATGGTACTTTGTTATGGCAGCTCAACGAACCAATAGAGAAACTGTTTCCTAAGTGTTCTACTGTCCAGTTTTGTTTTGTTTTTTTTCTTCTTTCAAAAATAGCCTTGATCACTAAGGACAACTAGCCATAGCCTTTCAGGGTCTAAACTTTCATCCAAGTCTCAACTCTCAGATAGTGAAAGCAAAGCAAGAAAAAGCAATAGTCTGATACTGGTTGAAAATTTTGCAAGTGTATCACTATAGGTGAATGACGGTTGGCAGGGTAGTAATTTATGTTTTAAGAACTCATAGATATAATTTCTAGGTGGACAAAAATGTTAGAAAATGGTAGTGTTATTAACGATGAGGAAGAGATGAAGGGCTTGTTGTCTAAGATGAAGTAAAGCATATAGAATCGCTTCAATTAATTCAGCCCTGGCAGGGCAAGAATTAATCTTCCTCTAGGTCATCTCCATCACTCCTGTCTTTGGTTTTGGTGCTAAAAAGAATCAATCAATCAATTGCTCTGACATCAAAAAGTCACAATATATCAATCGAATGTGAGAACGGTACACTGTGGCTATTTTTAAGGGCTATGAAAATGTCGATATCTTAAGCCAGTATGAGATGCCTGTCTTTGCTAATGACGAATCCTAGGGACATTGATTTCTTCAGTGTATGATCATCATTCCTCTGGTTTCTAAATCCAGTAATGGTGTGAAATAGCCATAATGGAGCTCACAGTAATAAAAGAAGAGAAAGTTCAAAACACACTTCATTCTGGAGGTATTGAGTTGTCTTTTTAAAAAAGTAATACATCTTGACTTTGTAGAGGTTCACTCTACAAGAGCCCGTACCAGGGACGACTCCAGGGATATGCTCCCCTCAGAGAGAAACGTGTTTCCTTTCCTTCTCAGTAAGGCCCAGGTGGCTGCCCCTACAGCAACTAAAAAGCACTGTCTCCAGTGATGGTGGGAGGGGAGTCCTATTTATACTACTCCATTCTTCTCTCAACACGTGTAGACAGACTCTTTTAGCTACATTACGGAATAAAAGGCTTTTGTGGGCAGCCCTGGGAAAGTAACCATCTCTGACATTTCTTGTGAAAAAAATTGTTTTGAGTTCTGAATGACTGACTTTTAAACACATTTGGGGAACACCAGTCCTGTGTGAGAGTCAGGCCTGCCTTAAAGGCAGAAGAATTGCTTGCAGAAGATCCACCTTGGAGTTCCAAAGGCAGCACTACAAGCCTTTTGAAATGTGCCCCACCCCACAGAACTTCTGGTAACTCAACAACCTTCAGTCAAGTAGAAATCTGTTCATTTAACAAGTGTGTAGAAAATCCACTGGGTGGCCAGGTAATGTGTTCATAGTGTGTTCTTGGTCTTGAGAAGCTCAAAGCCTAAAATCCAGATGGAATATTGTCCTTTTAAGTTTCATTTGCTTGAATAAATATCAAACTACATTTAAGTAAACTTTAGAAATTACTTGCCAAGTGATAATGGAAAAAAAAATTCTCCTTTTCTCCCAAACCATTCATGCCATCTTGGCAATTACCTTTTTGTTTTCTTAAGAGCTAGACGTATGAAATGGTTTTCTACTGAAAAAGAATAAAAAAGGAAGGAGATTTTAAATAGGGATCTGCAACAAAACTGTTTTTCCCTTTATCTTGTTCACCATTTTACACAATTTCTAAAGACCTGATCTCCACGTGAGTATAAAGCACACTTTAGAATAGTTTTTGTTAAGGAGACCTTTCTCTGTGGGTCCCTCAAATCCTTCTCTTCCTTCAAACAGATTTCTGTGACCAGTGTTTCCCAAACAACACAGTACATCACCTAGAAATGGAAGGCCAAGCGGCTTTTTCGATAAGCAAGAACTCAATTGCACTTTGTAGACACTCCCAGCAGAGGAAAAATACCAAACAGAAAAGGGAAGTGCTCACTGTCTCTAACTTTAGGGAATAAGTGGCCAGGGGTGAGTTTTATGAGATCTGATTGTACAATTCAGAGAATAAAATTTATATACATACATCGTTGTTTACTGTTATTTTCATCGGATCTGCCTAAGTCATCTGCCCATAACATGCCTAGAACTGCTTCCAAGTTCCCTCAACTAGTGGCATATAAAAGCTGCTTTTACAGAAGTCTCCAGTTGCCAGCCTACATATCAGCCAGCGATTTGCATAATCCTTAATACCTCCCTCCCCAAGTTCTTTTTTCAGCCACCTACTGCAAACAAGATCTGGCTCAAGCTTCCCTAAACTAATCCATGCTAACACCATTTAGAAGGGGGACTATTCCGTGTAAGTTGGCACAGCCGAATAAGCTCCCCATTGTACAAACGGCAGTCTTACGAGAAAGACATTAATGAATATGCCGGTGGGGAGAGTCCTCAGCTTCTCAGCTGCTTGCTGGAACCCTAATGCTGGAAGAAACTCGAATGTTTTTTTAACCAAGGTAAGGAATTTAACTCTACCTCCCTGTCTGAATCCTAACAGCTCTTCAAGACCCAGATCAAAAGCAGTAACTTCATGAAGACTGAACTGGTCTGACCCTTCAAGTCTCCTCCCTGACCCCCAATAATCAGTCTCTCTTTTGAACTCAAATACAGTTTTTGGTAATTTTTTATGACCCCTCCCCCAACCTTGCTCAATATATACAGGTTATTTAGAGGCTGGCATTGTGTCTTTGCAAAATCCGAAACAATACATGCTTCTTGAATGAATGCATACATACATACATATATACATACATGCATGTTTTAAATTTTTTTTTTTTTTTTTTTTTTTGCTAACTTCCTACGCTATCTCTTCTCTAGTATCTCCAGGCTTCCGGTCACTCTATTTATTCCCCCTGGAAAACCCTTCCTTCTCACCCTTTTGATCTGCTTAGACCAGTGCTGTTGGATGGAAATTTCTGTGATGATGGAAATGTTCCTTATCTGTGCTGTCCAACATGGTAGCCACTGGCCACATGTGGCTACTGAACATTAAAATGCACCTAGTGAAACTCAGAACTGGAGTTTTCAATTTTATTTTATTTTAATGAATTTAAAATTTAAGTAGCCACATGTGGCTAGTGGCCACTGTGCTGAAGAGCATAGGAGCTTGACTCATCCAAGAGGTCTTCCCGGAGAGCCACTCTGGAGGTCTTAGTGCCATCACCGTGAAGGTGGATTTGACACACACTCTGCACTTGACTTTATCATAACCTCTATCACAATATACTTGGTTGTCTATATATTTACCTGATTCCTCCATTGGACTGTAAGTTCCTATAGGCTTGAATTATGTCTTATTCATAGTTTTATTCCCAAAGACCAAGTATAATACTGGCATTTTGGAGGGGCTCGATATTTTTTTCAATGAAAGGATGAAAAAAGGAACTGATGGCTCAGTGGACTGGTAGAGACATTTCTACATATATAATAAATCTACAAAGCAGATATCTTGGAACCAAGTGAGCCGGGAACTAAGAGATTAATGGTGATGATGTGACAAATTATCTCTGTCTAAGGAACATGCACAGCTCTTTAGCTTATCTTTCCTTACAAATGCAGGCCCTGTCTTCTGCATAACTGGAACTGAGGAACGACTAGCTTGCAGAGCTCCTGGTCATTAAGCCATGACTGTCCAGACTTGCTCTTTAAGAAAATTCCCAGGAGATAAAATTCACTGCAATGATGAAGTGAGATAAACATGCTTTTGCTGTGGTCCCATGTTCTCACATACCCCATACCAGTCTACAGAACAGCTGGACTCATTCATCAGATTTGAAAATAATCAGGTCTTCACACTCTGTTATCACGGGTATGGTTGTTCCAAAGGGTATGCTGGCAAAGAGCCTTCTTAACTATGTCCTAGAGACTCAACCACCTCCATCCAAGGGACTGGGAAGTTCTCCTTCACTAGCATTTCTTCCAAACCCACTTGCAGAGCATAAGGGAAGTTCTCGTTCAAACCAATAATGATCCTAGGTGTTTCGGAAAACCAATAAATGCCAAAAGTTGGCATGGCACCGCTCATGTCATTTTAGCTGAGTCTCGTGGCTAGACATATTCCAAATATTTGTATAACTTCAAGTAATTTGTACAGACATAGTGAAAGCCTATTTTAGGCAGTGGAATTTAATATATATTTCTTGGTGAGCCTTTCATCTTTTGTGTAATTTTAGCCCTAATATTTTAACATTAAAATATTCAATGTTATAAAATGTTTTCATATTCATATGTTTGTGAACTGACAAACCATAAAACAAGAACATGTGTTTGAGATTCAAAAATATGCTGCACTGAGCTCTGCTTTCTAAAATAAGCTTTTAACTATTTTAAACATTTTTTAAAGTCATTTTTATTCTTACATATTTCAATTAATTGGTGAATTCAAAGCAACAGCTGTGTAACTCCCAGGGGTTTTCATATCTAAGTCCCTATAAGGAGCAGAGTAATTTAGTGCATTAATCAAAACTGGGAGTTGAATTCTAGAACTGAGTTTACCACAGCTTTGCTGAATGATCAAAGGTAAGGTACTTAATCTCTCTTAGTCTCAGTTTTCTCTTCTATGAGAACTTTGTACAAGTATGTTTTAAAAATCATGAATTAAACCAATAAAAGAAAGAGAAGTAACCTTTGAAGTAGGGGGGGAAAGGAAAGAAGATAATACATAAAGAGAAGGAGAAATTACTGTGTCTCAGGTACTGTATCAGATGATTTCCCTGTATCACCTCATGTAATCCTAAAAATAACTCTATAAGTGAGGCTCTACCATTATCCCCATTCTACAGATGAGAAAACGAGGAACAGAGAGGTTAAGCAATCAGGTCCGGCAGCTAGGATTTGAAGCCAGGCTGTCTGATTGTAGGGTCTTTGTTCTCAACCAATGGTTCATTCTACTTTTCAAAGAAAAACAAAAAGCAAACTCATCCTATTCTTAATTCTAGTTGAGAGCTGTGGCTCCCATAAAAGGCTAGCTTGATCATCTGTGTGAAAGGTGGGAAAATGTTCTACATATCTTAAAATATGAGCTATCAGTCATTATTAACATTATCGTTAAAGGCACAGAGACTTGGTATTTTCCAATTTAACATTCAAGGTTTCAAATACTAAAAAATAACCCTCAAATTCCAGGACCTATAGTAATTTGAACTTTTGCTGGGGTGCAGATTTAAACTACATTTGCTACACAGTTCTGGGCAGGAATACTGTCAGTCTGGCCCTCCATCCAGGGTCAGGACTGCAACGTGGCTTTCTCTGCCTATTGTCCTGGGTACAGGGATGTGATGTGCTACCTGCATGGGTTTGGGGATTCCCAGCAATGCCAGGCAAAACTCTCAGGAATGTCAGGGGTCTACTGCTTAAAAAAAGAAGAAGGAAAAAGGAAGCCTAGTGCATAGTTGACACTAATAATAAATATTTGCCAATTAATTGTCACTGCTTCTACCCCTACTAGAATCCAGTCACCGTGTTGTTTTTGGGTTGCCGAAGCAGAGATCCAGCATGGAAGGGTCAGATTTCAGAGTACGGTTCAAACCTTCAGTTTGCTACTTGCTGGCTGAGTGATCCTGGGCACTGTCCTCTGAACATCAGCTAATCTGCTTATAATACAGGGAGATCGATCTATCTATCTATCTATCTATCTATCTATCTATCTATCTATCTAATCTGAATCACTGAGCTATACACCTGAAACTAACATGACACTGTAAATCAACTATACTTCAATAAAACAAACAACAACAAAAACCAGGGATACCTACCTCATAAGGCAGTTGTGAGGATGGAATAAGAGAATACATGTAAACGCCTAGTCTCAGTGCTTTCTGTGCAGTTCCTCAATGAATCTTCATAACATGAAAATCACATGGTCACATGGCCCATGATCAGCACTCAATGCATGTTTGATATTATTATATAGTTACTCACATTCATTGATTTGACGAAGAGACATTCTGTGCCAACTATGTGCTAGGTAGTCAGATCCCTCCCCTGAGGGGGCCTAGGCACTAGTAAGGAGGTTACAGTCTGGTTAACATAAGACTCACTCAGCCTTAAAATAATACTCCATTAATATCACCCCATGGGAATTAAGTTATTTTATATTTTCAGTTTAACTTTCTTGCTTGAGAATGGATTCAGTGACATTTAACCATCGAGTAATATGATAAAGTTCAATCAATATAAATCCATATACTTCCAACATGGCTGGTGAAATAAAAATGGTCAGAGATTGATTTCTCATAAATGGGATAAAGCAGGATCCATATAATCTACCTCAGATAATTGTGAGAGACACAAACATATCTTCAGTTTATTTAAGATACTTGGATTTATATTTAAATAAACAAAGGCTTGGTTAGATAAACACAGAAAATGTGGAAGAGCCACATTCATATTCCTGGGGAAGCCAACATTTTTTGCAATAAGTCAGTTGAATAACTATAAAAATCAGAAAGCTTAAGGAGATTTTTTAAACCCTCAAAACACTGTGCATCCAAGCAAAAGAGACATGTAAACAAAACACCAAAGAACTCCTAAATATATTTTCAGACATGCACTGAGTTTTAGAAACAAAAATATTATTCGTAAAGTAAGGTAGCAAAGCCAGCTAATTATTAAGAATTTGAAAAATGCAGTGGAGGGAGGATAACCTGCTCTATCATTTGTTCCCTGTATTCCAATACTCACCCCAATGAAGAAAAATTGCATGAAAGTACAGAAATGTATCAAAAAAAGAAAATCAAGTGGCCAACAAATATAGAAAAAGATGTGCAACATTACCATAATGTACAAAATACAAACAAAAACTGGCCAAGATTTTGTTTTAAAATGAGAATGTTTAATACTTCTGAAAATGCTATAAGATAGATGTCCTCCTATGTTACAGAGAGGAATGAAAATAAGTGTAAATTTTAAGAAATTTGGTAGTACATATACCAAGTCTTTAAGATGTTTATTCCCTTTGACCTAGTAATCCTAATTCTAGGAATCTATCCTAAGGAAATAATCAAAGATATAATTAAATAATTTCAGATCCGTTTTTTGTTTGATTTATTTTTCTAATCAAAAGGTTACTTTTAGTAGAGAAAATCTAAATACCCAGAAATAGAAATAAAGTGAAAATTTTTATGCAATAGCCATAGGATAAGTTATACAATTATTAACATGTTTTCAAAAGATATTTAGTGATATGGGAAAATGCTCATAGTATCATGTGAAATTTTTCAAAAGTAGGATATAAACTAGAAGTCTTATGCAGGGCTTCTCTGCAGAGCTGCACTTGGCTGTGGCTGGCAGAGCCCCCAGATACCGACGCAGGGATTTGGGAAATTGTGGGAAGGGTTCTCACCTGCTCAAATATCTCTCTCCCACCCACTTGTCATGGGTCCTGAAACTCTACCACTGGTGAATCAATCATCTAAGTTCTGCCGTATCCCTGGAGCTTTAAAAAAAAAAAAAAATGCCCAAAGCGTGGAACGGCATAATGAGTCACAGTACCATCTCCATCTAAATTGGTTTATGACTTTCCTTCCTTCATTCTATCAACAAACATTTACTGGGCACCTAGAACGTGCAGGAAAGATGCCAGTCCTGGGACATGGCATCAAATTGGCCTCTGTTCTCAAGGAGTTCACAGGCTGGCAGTGAGGCAGGTACACAGACGATGACATGTAATAAATCCTGTACAAGGAATAGATAAACAAGGTGCAAATGGAGTCTACCCCAGCAGAAGGCGTGGCTCCTGTCTACCTGAGGAAGTTGAGAAGACTTTGCAGGAAATGTGATGTGCATTTGAGCTAAGTCTCGTAAAAAAGGAGGAGTGCAGTTTGCAAAGCGAAGGAAATAGGATAGGAGAGGCAAGGCAGCCAGAAGCCCTCAGAAAAATGCCAGCCTCCTGGGAGGGGCTTTCAGAGAGTGACCATGGTGCACGGAGCTGAGTGAAGCAGGAGAGGCTGGGAGGGACACAGGACTGGTACCCTGGAAACATGGGCACATTCCCATGCGGAGGTGCCAAAAGGGAGAAGCACATTCCAGGAAAGGGTGCAAGTGAAACACTTGCCGACTCTGAAATTCTACCCAAGTGCACTCTTCTTGTTCCCTCTTATTCTTCAGATGCTGGCTCTCTACTGAAATCAGGTTACTGCCTTGCCTCTCTGGTTGCACTTCTAATCTCTAGAATCCAAGGCCACAGTTGGATGAAAATCTCATCCTCCTTAAACACATCTTCTGTCTGGTGATTGCAAATACCGTTTCAAAATAAAAATACTTGATGTATTTATTTTTAGTGTGGAGACTCACCGATTCCGAGAACCTAATTATTCATCTTATACTAAGGCAAATAAAATATATAAAATATACAATACTATATAGTACAGCTAGATTTTCAAACAAACAGGGGATAGAAAGACCATTTTAAAGGATACCAACAGGAAAAATATATTCTTGGTTGGTTTTGGATTTGAAGATTGGATTCTCCCTTTTATTTTGTTAACAAAAGAAAAATCCCACACTTTTAGGAAAACTCTGCCTCCCTCCTCTATCTTCCCCAATGCCCCCACTTCCATCCCCCTCAAGGCACAAGTTTTCTGACGGATCTGCTGTACCTGCCACATAAAAAATCAACTCAAGGCAGACCATCATCCCGAAGTGCAAAGCAAACTTTCCTTATTAGCGGTGCTGGCAAAAATCTTGGAAAGTGTAAGCGACATAAATTCCAAGAAAAAGACCAAAATATCTCTCTGCAAAGCAGAACTTCCTTGTAACAAGATGTGTAAAATTCCTTTTTTTCCCGCTTGGCTATTCTAACATAAGCTGAACTTATTTGTACAACGTTCCAAAGCAGACAAGGAAACACGCGTGCGCACACGTATACAAACACACAAAGAAGACGTGCCTGAAGACAGTGTGAGAGGGGGTGTTCCAAACCAGACCGACCGTGCGTGGCGTCCTTGCCCAGATGCATCTGACTTCAGGCTTGGGAACGTTAAACAAACACAAAAACAAGAGCCGGCGATGCGCGTGCTGGGCTGGGTGACAGAGGCAGCAAGCAAATATTGGGATTGTATTTCACCTGTTGCCACGGTTACCAAAACAGGGTGGATACTTGCAGAAAAAGAAAGAGAGAGAACTGGGAAGACAGCGAGTCCTAGGAGACTATCTGAATGTGTGTGTGCGGAGCCGCTGGTGAGGGTGGAGATGGTGAGAGCCCAGAGAGGGCCGATGGAAAGGGACAATTTCAATACTGCTTTGTGATGGGTGCTCAGAGAGCTCGGTCCCCACTTCACACCAGCACGAAACAGATCTCCGAAAGCCCAACTAAGATCCATGCAGTCCCAAAAATCACAGCAATAAGAAGTGGGAAGTTTACTTTTGCTTGGTGGCAGGCAAAATCAAGTCAGTTCGTACTGGGTGCCAAGAGAGGCAATACTTATCATGAATCCATGCTTTGGATAACCAAGCAGAATAGCTTAGTGGTCTCACGTCAAGACCCCCAAGTCTCAGGAAGAATTATAGAAACTGGACCCATTCCTTCAGGCATTCTGATGATGAACTTCAATTCCCATTGGATATAAAAGGGAAAAGCTGATTGACCCTCTTCTCCCCAGGTACTGACAACGCTTCAGGAAACACTCCCTTAGAAAATTCACTATCACGGCAACCAGCAGATGGCTTTCTCTGTCAACTCCTGACTAGCACATGGAGAGTGAAGTACTATAAATTGAAAACCTGGAATCTGGGTTCTAATTCCCCTTCTTTTGCTGATTAGCTACGTGACCTTAGACCAGCTGTTAACTTGAACTTCAGACCTTTGTTTCTCAAAGGAAAGAATTTTGCCAATATAATCCTTTCCTGCTTTGGAATTTGGTGATTCATAAGCAATTGCTAATCTCTCAAATTCTCATTTTCAAAACAAATATAATCAAATGTATAATCCCATGTGTTTGGGATCCTGATCAGCACACAGAATGTAAATGCTGTAGGAATTTATTCTGTTCTGTAGAAATATAAATACATGGTTGCTAGCTCTTATCGGTGATCTCATAATCTAATCACTTACATTGTACCACAAAACTCGACACAATATATTCCTAAATTAAACATTCTACAGTTTAAACGGGCGAAGTGGTAATGGCATGTGAAAGTTTATACTTTCAGCCAAGAGAAAGGAGTCAGGGCTTGTATTAGCTCTTAGAGTTGTGTTGTTGCTTTTCGTTCTTTAATTCAGCAGTTGTCTTGGCCAGAGAGAAATATGAATCAGCCTTCTCTCTGGTGTTTAGATGATGAGAACTAGAAAGGCTAATAGTTAGGTGGCTGGGCCTAGCTATTAATTTGAGCTTCATCTTACTGATACTTTAACACCACTGAATTTCGCTTTTATAAGAACTTGCTTTGATTTGGAATAGGTTATCACGGGGACTCCAGGGTCAGCATGATATAGTAGAAACAGGACAAAAATCAAAGAAGACTTGGGCTCAGGGCCTGGTTATGCCACTGGATCACGCTGGAAAAGTCACTTAGAACCTCTCTGTGTCTATAAAATGAGGATAGTAATAATTCCCTGTTGACCTTAGAGAATTGCTATGAGGTTCCGAGGAGACAATGTACATGGAAGCACTTTGCAATTTGGAAAGTGCTCGACTAATATGAACTCATAGGACGATCATCCCCACTGCTGGCAAAACATTACAGTTTACGGTCAGGACCAAGGGCCCAATGCCTGGGTTCACATCCCAGCACCATATTTTACCAGCTTGTCTGTTCTTCATAAGTTACTCAACCTCTCAGTTCATTTATAAAATGAGATTAAGAACAGTGCCTCCCTAAGCGTATTGTTTGGAGAATTAAATGAGATAATATATTGCAAGATGCTTAACATAATTTCTGCCACATACACAAGTGATTAATTACTGTTAACAATTATTATTTTCTACCATGGTGTTCTAAGAAGGCAAATTGCCCTTAAAATAAGATCCATCATACATATTAGTGACAGTTTAGATTTTCGTGATTGTTGTCATAGAATCTTACCTAATTCCTATCCACCTGCATATTGGACAGTGGTTTTTCACAGCACTGAGGGAGAATGATTCTGAAGGGTGGTCATCTTGGTTCAGCCCATCATCGCGTTTTGATCACTGGCTACAGGGACACATGGCTGCTGGCATGATTCGAAAGTTAATGAGAAGAGAGTGTCTGTCAAGTCAACAGCATTTCCTGCCTCTCCACAAAGCTTCTGAGAAGCAGACAGCCTATTTATTCACTGCTTTTTTATTCCTGGACACTTAGGAAGTGAAGCTGGGGATGATTAAAGCAAATAGGCAAATCGCAGAACGGCATTTCTCAAGAGTGCCAGAGAGATGTTACCTGGAGACTGTCTTTTCATGTGTATAAACTTTCCAGGCAACTCCATATGGAGCCAGGCTTCTCTGTGATTTATCTGTTGGACAGTGGGTGGCCAACGGGCACTGTAGGCAAACAGTTATCCAGCTCGATAATTAGGGAGGGGAAAGGCAAACACAAACACACCCAGGTTGACATTCAAAACAAAGTAGAGATTTAACCATGGATTGCTGACTCTACCACCCCAGTTTTCTTGTCTGCCAATCTGCCAGGAGGAAACCATGAGCCAAAAAAAGAAGCACTGTTAGTAATTTATCAGTACAGCTGGTGGAAAAAGCACAATTCTGGATAGAAGCGTGAAGGCCTTTGTTGGAGCCCAGCTTTGTGTTTAAATGATGGCTTGATATCCCTAAGTCTTTACCAGGTTTGGTGTCCTCACTTGTGAAATGAGGAATTGGGCAAGTTCTTCACTAAGTGCCCTCCATCTCTCAAAGGTCTTGACTCTCAATCCTTTTGGTTTCTTTCATTCATTCATTAATGTATATATTTATGTAGTCATTGAATAAACTGCAAACCTAACTGTGGATGAGGTATTGACAGTGGGTGACCAAAATACAGCACAATCAATCCACCACAGTGGAAGAAACAGCATTTAGTATTGATTGCTCTCAATTCCTAGGAGGGCAATGATATTCCAAGTTCTGTTTTCTAAGGAACAGACATATTGCTTTCCTCTCAAGGAAAAAATATGACAGATATTGTTTCTAGATGTCTTTCAAACACATCAAATGTCGTCAGCTACTCTTTACAAGCTGAATACTTAGCTTAACATTTAACACACTTTATCCTCTCCTTCTTAGCCCCACCCGTACCCCCTACTCACTCCATCTCACCCTCATTTCCAGGGCTAGGGTTTGGTTCCTTCTCATAATTTTAATTCAACTCAACTCAATTAAATTCAATTCTCATTCATGGGGCCTTTCTCAGTACACGGAGCTTACACAATGCAAGGATTATTTTCAAGGAGCTTCCAATCAATCAAGTGCGGGAGACACACATGTAAAACAAGAAGTGTCATGATTAAAATGTGTTTGAGTAAGAGGCAGTGAGGCTGAAGCAGTCAGTGAAGCCACAGAGCTCTGGTTAAACCAAGAGGTAAGTTTAGTTGTTTAACTAAACAACCACTCCACATTTTTTCCAGGTTATCTGGAGATCTAAACTATCCTTGCCATCCTTGTCTCCCGTTAGTATGTATATATAAATTCACCTAAAAAGAATTTGATTTAATCATCTGGTTACTGATACCCTGGAAGCTGTGTATTTTTATCAAAGGATCAATGTTGTGATGGAAAAGCTTTGTCATTAGAGTCTGAGACTTTAGCTTTTGCTAAGTGATGTGTCATTGGGCCGGTTTTTTAACCTCTTGGAGCCTCAGTTGCCTCTGCTGTAAAATGGGGACAATATCCCTGTTATGGGGCTGTCCTGAGAATAAAATCAGGTCACAGTTATACATACCTCCTCACTGGTATCAATACTTCCTAGGCTTCCTACCCCTATCCAAACTGAAGGTGGAATCTGGGCAGAGTGGCCAGAGCCCTCCATGAATTGTTGTTTATATGCCGTCCTCATTTTAATCAGTTCCAATATGAGAGTTGTCATCTCATCATTAATGAGACTCAAGACAGGTGTATGGACAAGTTCTCCCCACCCCTTATTTAGTTTCCAACCCTATTATTGACTTCTTTAAAAAGAAGAAAAGGAAAACCTTTTTCAAAGTTAGATAGAATTGGTCTAATTCTCACAGATAGAAATGAACACAAATCTACATAACTCTTGAGAGCAGCACATCCACATCATTGCAGAATCACTCGCACCCAGCAAAGTCTAGAAAAACGGGTCCCAGTCTGGTTTGCATTTCCTACCTGTTCTGTCTCCTTCTTCCTCCCCTTTTCCACTTCTCTCTGCTCATCCTCCTCTTTCTCTCTCTCTCCCCTTTGAGTGTTAAAACTGTCCATCAGGTATCCAGTGAATTTCCTCCTAGCCGACCCCATTTTCAGGGAAGACACCCACCGATCCCAGGAATCTGGAAGGAAGAGCCTATCTCTCTGTGTGGTTACAAAGATGGAAGGCTCTCACAGCTCTGAGTCTGCTCTGACCCCCAAACGAAACCCAATATGCACATATTCACTTGCATAATTGTGAAGTTATACGTATCTTGGCTTAATTCTTCAGAAAAAGATCCATAAAACGAAATTATTATCTGCCAGACTTATGATCAAATAAGCTTGGATAGATGTGATTACAGTACATTGAAGTGCACTGCTTGATACTAATACACATTAAATCAAAAGAAGAACATGTATGATTTTGATTTAAGATGTTGCAGGTTAATGCAAGATGGAGCTTACTGGGGACACCTATTTTGCTCTCTTCCACAACAGAAGTGACCGATTTGGGGCAAAGAAAATGGATGTCTTCTACTGAGCCATCACTTGTCAGACAGCTTCTAATAAAACTGCACCTGTAAAGCAATCCTGTCTACAGCTTTTGTCCACCTCGAGGACCTCTGAGTTTCCCCAGAGATTCAGGATGATGGCTTTTGTCAGTGGCCAAGAGGGAGTGTAAAGCGGACACTCTGACAGCATCATTCCCAGGAGACTAGGTCTGCAGCGTTGTGAGGTAGGCAACACCTCCCAGGCAGCTCTCTGCTTTCTCTTGTGCTCTGAGAACACACCCCACACAGCGCCTTCATCACAATAGCCCATGTGTGACCTTTGGAAAAGTCCTTGAAAACAGCGAAACCAGAGTCTTAGTTGAAATCTGGAATCCATTCTAGTCTTACACAGGAAGAAAATTAGGCATAGAACAACAAAGCCCATAGCTCTGAGAAACCTGGGGAGGCTCTGGCTGACATTAACATTGTGGAAGATTGTTTTCCTTCTCTACTTTGTATTTTATAAAAGGTTTTCATCTAAGTAAACCAAAGCTGCTAGAAAATATTGTACGGTTAGTAGATGGCAATAACAGGTTTCTCCAGTGAATAAAGCAAGCAGAAATCAGAATAGGGACACTCAGTAATGTATTAAAAGTCATTCACTTAACGCTTTTCCAAGCTACTAGGTAAATGCTCTTCTTCCAAACTACAAGTGGCCAATATTACAATTTTTCCCTTTGGATTAACAGTAATCCATATTTGTATTGGCAATACCCGGGTTAGGCGTGGGAGTTTGGAGCAGGGGGAAAAGCTGTATCTGCTTCATGATACAGTTGGTTTGCCCAGACATCATGGATCTGGAAATATTCATTCACTTAGAACATGAATCAGCAGACGAGTATGCCTGCTCAACATTTAACTCAACGAACATTCACAGGGTCACGCTATTTTTACAAGTACAGCCCAATTCTCCCTTTTGTCTCCTGCTGATCTGCCATATCGTATGTTTTTATTTCATACATACAAATAACTAGAAACCTGTACTCCCTTTGGAAGCATTTTCCTTCTTTGCCAGCAAGAAGAGGGGTAGGACACTTCAGAGTCAAGTGGTGGCATAAAATCCAACGAAACTCAACTGCAGGGAAATTTGGTTTGGAATTGTGTTTTACAATCTGCCTCAAGTTTGTCTGGGAGGTCCCTCCGAAGGGATACAGACCCTGAACTAAACCAGGTGATTCCGAAATAATCCAGCTGCAGGAGCAGCATCTGACGCTTAGACCCAGAACACTTATTCATACACATGAATAACTTAATTTTATTTTTTTCTTAAGTACCGTCACAATTCATTTTTTTATTTCCCTTTAAAAAAATGTAAATGGCATTACTCTGGTCTCCAAAACAGATGCCAGTTTGGACTTTACTCTGCCAGCAAGTATTTGTTTTGGCTCAGCAGGGCCTGAGTTGAAAAAATATTTGCCGATTCCAAAAAGATTTAACAAGCTTTGTTGAAGGTGCCGGTGCCATCTGGCATGTCACAGGGACTGTGGCACAGCAAAGAGAACTCTCCCAACCACAGATTTTATTTGCTCAAGGTAGCCAACCCTGGGAGTTCAGTTGCTTCCTTGGGCTGAGAAGCTGCAAGTGAAATGAGTGAAGTTTCCAAGAGAACGTGACCAAAGCAGGCGCCAAAAAAACTTGCTGCCATTGAAAATGAAGTCACTGGGTATTGATGGCTAATTTTCAGAGATGTCAATAACATCCTCACCCCAGCCATTAGACAGGGTCCCTGACGCTGTCAGTCAGCAAACCAAATAAAATCTCCAACTCCTAGCAAAAGCTATCTATCCAACAGCAGATACTAAAAACTTTGCTGCAGTGTATTTTGTTGACATTTGATACCTTACTAACTGTGGTGTCAGAATTCGTACGAAAACTGAATGACCTACTTCAAGTAACTCCACTAAATATAACCAGCAGATTTACTTTATATGGCCAAGATCGACAGGCATTGCTTTTATTAATATTTGGTAGAATAGAAATGCATGAATCTATCACTTTGATTGGAAGGACTGACCTTACTGCACATCAGTCTCATATGTTAAAAGTCACTGAAGTTGTCACCTGAAATCACACATTTCAGCATGACCTGCAGTTACCCCGTGAGAAAACAAGGCACTGGTCCTTTCAGCTCAATGTCACATCTGATGACTATAACAAAAACTGAAAAATATTTTCATAGTAGTATGTGCTTAAAAATCACATGTCTGTCTTGGTGGCCGTGGGGACAGGAAGAGTGGCACTGAAAGTGTGACTACCTCGAAGGAGAGAAACTCTGGATTGTTTTTGCTAATTTCACTTTCTGAGCAAATATACACATACTTGGGTGCATCCCTCCTCAACTCTTATGGATTTACCCAAACTTCCAAAAGTCCCTTTCACTAAGGCCACATGCTGGTCCAATGTTTGTTATATGAGCATCCGACGCCAAGGTTCAGTAACAAATAGCCTCAAAGAGAGAGCCAAGCTCTGCACAGCTTTTCCACAGAAAGACCTATTCACTGAAACAAAGACAGAGCCATCTACCTGACTTAACTGAAGTCTGGAAGTCAGAGCAGAAATCAAAAGAAAGAAAAACTCGTGAAATAACAAAAGGATGATTATAACTGTTATTTACCATTTTGGCTTCCGAATGCATTGGCTGGACTTGGGGAGAAGCACAGGGGTTGCTGAGATTTGGACCTTGCATTCCCAGGAGGTTGGAGTTCACTGACATTTGTCTCTCCATCTAAGAGAAAGGAAAGTAACAGGATCAGAAGTCTGAGAAAGGCAGTCTAGGTCATAGACAAAGCTGCATTTCTCTTTCAAATGGATCGTTTAGAATTTCTGTGAATAACTCCCGGCAAAGCCTGTGGTTTGCTGAAGGGTAAACAATACACTCCTGAGCCTTGAACTCAAGCACATCAAAGAATCATCCAAAGCTGTGCCTTCTAGAGAATACGCCCGATGCCAAAGAGAACTACGTGTTGTCATGGTAGATCATTTCCAAACAAAAGTATGCAATGCTTCCACTTTTGCGAACACTCCAAATACTACTCATCATGCTTATTTTTATAGCTACACAGAATAACGTATGCATAGAAAAATGCTGAAAGGATACAGAATATACCAAATGGTTATCTCAGGTTATCTGTGGCTCTTTTGTTCACTTTAAATTTTTTTTTTTTTTTTTTTTTTTTTTTGTGGTACCTGGGCCTTTCACTGCTGTGGCCTCTCCCGTTGCGGAGCACAGGCTCCGGACGCGCAGGCTCAGCGGCCATGGCTCACGGGCCCAGCCGCTCCGCGGCATGTGGGATCTTCCCAGACTGGGGCACGAACCTGTGTCCCCTGCATCGGCAGGCGGACTCTCAACCACTGCGCCACCAAGGGAAGCCCCACTCTAAATTTTATACAGAAACGTGAATCATTTTAGCAATAAGAAAAAATGCATTTAAAAAGCCACCCTCTTAAAGATGACGTGTCTTCCTGTCTCTCTAACTCATGACCACAATCAAAATGATTCAGCAGAGGTATCTGAACTGCTGCCCCTGGAACATCTTCTGTTCCCTGTTAACCGTGTCTGACTACACCGGAGCAGTTTTAGGCCCCACAGCAGGGCTAGGGCTCTGGAAAGGTGAAGAAAGCAGTCAGGGTGCTGAAGACTCGTGATCAATGCCCCCCACTGTCCTGCTGGCCTGCCCTAGTGTCTAGAAGTAACATTCAAATATCTGAATTGAGTTCTGGCATTTTTTTTTTTTTGTAACATCTTTATTGGAGTATAATTGCTTTACAATGGTGTGTTAGTTTCTGCTTTATAACAAAGTGAATCAGTTATACATATACATATGTTCCCATATCTCTTCCCTCTTGCGTCTCCCTCCCTCCCTATCCCACCCCTCTAGGTGGACACAAAGCACCGAGCTAATCTCCCTGTGCTATGCGGCTGCTTCCCACTAGCTATCTGTTTTACATTTGGTAGTGTATATATGTCCATGCCACTCTCTCACTTTGTCCCAGCTTACCCTTCCCCCTCCCCGTATCCTCGAGTCCATTCTCTAGTAGGTCTGTGTCTTTATTCCCGTCTTACCCCTAGGTTCTTCATGACCTTTTTTTTTTTCTTCTTAGATTCCATATATATGTGTTAGCATACGGCATTTGTTTTTCTCTTTCTGACTTAACTTCACTCGGTATGACAGACTCTAGGTCCATCCACCTCACTACAAATAACTCAATTTCGTTTCTTTTGTCTCCGGGGCACATCCCTGTTAAAAAGTAAATACAGCAAAATCTCCATTTCAGTCAAGGAAGGGTGCGTCTGATTCATATTTTCTGTTTAGTAGAAAATTAGCACTTTTTGAAGAACCAGAATAATGCTTAATAAATACTTAATACTGAAATCCCACAGAAAATAATTCGACTTTCCTCAGGGGGGGAAATAGTTTCTTCAATGCAAGAGTTTTTCCATTTGCCAAAGGATGGAAATGAAAACAATGGTTGGAAATTTTAGGGAACCAGGTTTCTGCTCAGTTAGCCTAAGTAGTCTTAGAAAATACAGAGTTCCTTATCACTGGAGTTTGTCAAAGTGTGGAGGATGGAAACCTCACAGAGAAGAGCTGAGAGTAATAGCTGAACTAAATGACCCTTTACCATTGTTGGGGCTCTACCACTGCAATTCCTGCTGTGTCCACCACGAAGGCAGGGGTGGGGGGAGTATAGTTATGACACCCATGTGTGGATTAGCAGAGGTGCCTGCCTAAAGCCTCTCATGAATGACTGGGGCACATTTCCTGTCACAGCAAAGCACCATCAGCCTTACCTTGGCCAGAATTAGCTTATCAGTTATCTAGCAATGTATGAATATGTGAAATTGTTTCCAAAGGAGCTACTTAATGAAGGAGAACTTTCTAGAGCACTCTAGCAAAACCTTTTGCAGCACCAATTCAACAAAATAAAATAGAGTTGTCCCTCAGTATTCTCTGGGGACTGGTTCCAGGACCCACCTCTGATACCAAAATCCAAGGATGCTCAAGTCCCTTATATAAAATGGCATAGGAACTGCATAAAACTTACACACATCCTCCCTTATACTTTAAATCATCTCCAGATTACCCATAACACCTAATACAATGTAAATACTATGCAAATAGTTGCCAGCCCTTGGCAAATTCAAGTGATGTTTTCTGGAACTTTCTGGTATTAAAAATATATTTTCAGTCCATGGTTCGTTGACTCTGCAGATGTGGAACCCACAGGTACGGAGGGCCAACTGTGTTCACTCTCATAGTCCTCTAAGTCTCCAGGCAGCCTGGGTAGTCTAAGGTTTTAAATTAGTTTTTAAAATCATGGTAAAATATACATAATAAAAAATTTACCATTTTAACTCTTTTTAAGTGTACAGTTCAGTGTCATAAAGTACATCTGTATACTCTCATTGTTAAGTCACGGAGATTTCTCTAAAAAATGCTTATTACTTTATAACTCCCACTTCCAGAGGCTAGGGGATAGGAGAGTCGGAATAGGATTCAACACTTTATTCCAATTAGTGACCTTCTCCTAGAGGGAAATCAAGTCCAAAGGAGCTTTGGCTTTCAGTTTCCTAAAGGAGGATGGTTCAGAAGGACACATGATTATCCAGGGTCTTCCATCATGCTCTGTAGCCATCATATTCTACAAAGAAGTGAGAGTAGCCTGCTTGCTGCCTCTTGATCCAGAGTCAGCCACGCTTCCCACTTTTCAGAAAAATTACAGTCTAGGACCCTTTCTACCTTATGACTGACAAATTAAACAGAATACTGAAAACAGGCTGATTTTCCTACCTTAAAAAATTGCATTTTTCCACCTAAGTAATTATAGGGGGTTAGCAAGAGCCTCTTTAAAACAACCATTCGGTGCTTTGTGCTAATAGCGCTCTGCCCATGAGTGTGGCTTTAATGAGTGGACTAGAATTAAGAGGTCAGAAGATGGGAGTGGCTTTGCTAAATACTAAGCGACATTGAGCACTGTAGGTAAAACATCCAGGGAAAGGATATCACCGTTTTTTGAGCTTCTTCTTTTCCCTTGAAACAAACTGGAAAACAGGAGCTAAAATGCCTGCGGTTCACTGGGCTTTTGTAATTATAAATGGGTGTTCGTATTCCCAAATTATTTCGGCATTTGACTTTCAAGATCAGAAATCACGACCCAGTGAAGTGCTGGAAGCCAACGCCCGCCTTTTTCTTCACCACATGCCAGCATCTAGCACAGGGCTTGCTCCACAGCAGGTGCTCAACAAAATGTTACGAAATAAATGAATGAATGAACAAATTCATCATTTGTTTCTGACCTAGAGCTTTGCGAAATATGTAGCCTGACAGCGTGCACTACAGATCAGTTAAGAATCTCACCTTCACCTACAGACATAAACTAATCTTTTATGCCACAGGAAGCATGATTTCTCAGGGCAAGAACTCTATGGAAAGACCACACTTGACAAGCCAAAATTACAGTGCAAGGGCTGGCGACTTGATAATAAGGAAGAAAAGGCCCAGATTTCTAGGGCCTAGAACTCTTAGGATATGCTTTTAGATACCTTGTGTTAATTTTCTTGAGCTACATTAGTGTCACACCGAATCACGATTTCCCAACCTTGGCACTACTGACATTTGGGGCCAAATAATTCTTTGTTGTCGTAACTATCCTGGGCATTGTAGAATGTTTAACAGCATCCCTGGCCTCTACCCTCTAGATGCCAGTAGCACTTTCCCAAAGTTGTGACAACCAACAGTGTCTTCAGATATTGCCAAATAACCCCTGGGGTAAAAAACTGTCCACAGTTGAGAATCACTGCTCTAGGTTGACACTATTTTCATGACAGCTGTACACATCGCTGACATGGGTTTGGGGACTCCTGACTCTCTTTATCTACACTGGCTCTTTACCATGCACCTGATCCTTTGCTTCTATTCTGAAGCATCAGCATTTTTTAAAAATTTCAAGTGTATTGACTTCTCTGTTAAAACTTTAAAGACTCTTTTTCTTTTTTTTGATGTGGACCATTTTTTTTTTTAAGTCTTTATTGAATTTGTTACAATACTGCTCCTGTTTTATGTTTTGGTTTTTTGGCCACGAGGCATGTGGGATCTTAGCTCCCCGACCAGGGATCGAACTCGGACCCCCTGCATTGGAAGGCGAAACCTTAACCACTGGACCACCAGGTAAGTCCCAAAGACTCTTTTTCTGTTCAACTCCTCTATTATTTCAAGTTGTACAATGAAGTGATGTGGTAGAAACCAGGGCCAGGCACGCTTTTCTCTGGGTCTTTTCAGCCTAAATGTCCCACCTTTGCCCCTGGGAATGGAACACAGTTTAGTCAAATGGGGAAAAAAGGTCATTGTAGTGATATTTTTCTGGACAATGCACAGAATTCCTGAAAGGAAACTATTTTGGACAAGAAGGATTTAAAGCCTGGATGAAGATGGCTTGTGGTAGAAGTCTCCATGCCATTAGTGGGGTTGAAAGAAACCCAGGATCACAGCATTGGTGGTGCTGTTTTCCTTTACCTAAAGATGTTTAAGGTGAGTGGTGCAGGTAAAGTCAGTCAGCTCACTTGTCCTTCTGACCCAATTTTGCAAAGAATCTTTCTAGCCTGAACTACCTGATACTTACAGTGGGCAGGTCCATGTCTCTACAATTGGGCCACCAAGGCTTTCTCCACCCCCCTGCTTCCACTTGGATAAATGAGCAAATTGCTCATCCTGGGATGATCTGGGCTGTTCAGCATGAGGTGAGTGTGCGTCCTAGTCACGACTCTTCCCTTACAAGCTGTGTGACATTAGACAAATCCCTTCAATGTCTGACTCTTCAGCTTTTCATTGGTAAAATAAGTATATCAATAATGACTGCGATCATATTCCCACAGGACTGCTGTGAGGACAAAGTGAAACAGCAAATGTAGACAGTTCCTTAGAATGTTAAAAATGCTCTGCAAAACTTTCCTGCTATTATTGTGGGAGGGTTTTAATTGAATTGTCATATCACCTCTAAGGCTTTTCAGAACCTTATGGCCCTGTAAATCATAACACCAGCCATGTGCACCGAAGCACAATGCCAGGGAGGATGACGATGTACAGAGTGGGGATCCCGCGGCAGGAGAGCAAGGTTTGCTCTGAAACAGTCTGTATGTGCATTCTATATGAATCTGTTGTTTTCAGAAGGGGCAGTATAATATCACGTACGCCTGTAGACTCAGGACCCAGACCACCTGGATTTAAATCCTGATTCTGTCACTCACTAGCTCTTAGTGACTTAGTCACTTAACCAAGTTCCTTAGCCTCCTGTGCCTCAGTTTCCTCATCCGCAAAATGAGGGTAATAACAGTGCATACCTCAGAGGTTTGTTGTGAGAGGGAAAGGAGAGAGTGTACGGATCATGTAGTGGTTGAGAGAGAATTCCTGGGTTCAAAACTCAGCTACTCTACTTCTCAGCCAAGCAAGCTACTTACCTTACTTTCTCCATTCAAATAAATGGGATAGTATTAGTACCTACCTGAGAGGGTTGTTTCACGTGTTGATGAAGTGCTTAGAGAGTGACTGGCACATGGTAAGCCCTCAATAAACGCTGCTAACGTGATTAACGGAACACGATACACACGGATACGTGTTAGCAGTTATTATGTACCATCGTTATTATTGTTGTTATTCCAATTATCACTCTGAGTCCTGGCTAGACCACTCACTGGCAATTTAATGACACTCTGTATGTAGCCCAAGCTATAGGCTTTGGAGTAGTCATAAAATCCCGTGTCCCTGGACAAATTCCATTCCCTGGGTATGACAAGCTCACTTGTCACCAGCAGGAAGATGGAACCATGCCTCATTAGGGAAGCACTGTAGGATGCAGAAGCCAGCAAGATGCCTAGGGATGCACAGCGAGGCACTCAAAGCAAACTGGCACCCAGCTCAACTCTCCATCCAGAAGAAGCCACTTTCTTCCCTGTCAGCTTAGATCTCAGCTCTTCCTGTACTCTTTCAAATGCGGCAACCTCGGCAGAAGTCAGAAGCACTTACTGGCATCAAGACGGCAGAAGAGCCCGGCATTGTAGGGTTGGGCAGGGTCCCTGGCATGGAGGCTGGCATGGGCTGTCTCTGTCTGTTGTGAAGATGGAGCAGAGAAGATAGAGAGCCTGGGACAGGCCTGGGAACAAAAAAAAAAGAAAAAATAGCAAAATTATTCTCAATGCCCTGATCAGGGGATTCACTGCCTGTTTCCCATGTCCAGAGCCAGCGGGGACACCACCATTACATGAGCAGCAGATCAGATCCCCTGATGGGAGCCACATAATTAAGGATATTAGGGAAATAATAACAAATGAAAGACAAGCCTGGCTTCCTTTGCTACTTCCTAGTTAATACATCAAATTCCAGTTCATTTCCTGACCTCTGTTATCTAACTGATATTCAATAGACAACACGCCGGTAAATCGCCTACAACCTTGCATCTCAGGAAAGGGACCTGGTGGTGAAATCCTGTGTGTTTACTCTGAAGCCTCTGCCCTCTGGAGGACCTTAGAGCCTGAGATCTGTGTACATTTGTTTTATCCACACTCTCTCACACCTCTGCCTGGAAGCCTGCCTGGCTTTGCTCTGGATATACTTTCACTATCTGGATTTGCAGAGTCAACTTCATTCATAATTTCCCAATAGAAATCCATTTTGACTTTTTCACAGTTCTCTACTTTGAGTGGAAAAAAAACCCCAATAAAGCCAGGTCACAAACCAAAGTAGCCAGATTATGGTTCACAGCAATGCAACGAGCCTTTCTCAAGGCAAGTCTGGAGCCCAGCCCCCAATTACCAATCCCTCATTTCATAATAGCTCGAGGTGTTAGGCTGTTTGACAGAAACTGATTTCGGCCTGACCTGCAGGACTTGGGTAAGCATTCCTTGGGGGAGTACACAGTTCTTTTGCTTCAATTTGCCAGAAAAAATTTTAAGGGTCTTAAATTGATTTAATGAGGCAGGGAATATGGGACCGAGGGAAAAAGGGAATTATTTATGTTTATTAAAAATGGCAAACAAGTGACCTCCTTGGCTAGATTCTCAATCTCCTGATGCTCTCGCTCTGGGGAGCTGTATAAATGTCAAACCATCGAAGTAAAGACTTAACAACAAACAAATAAAACAAAATAAACAAACACCCTTCAGGACCTCTGAGTCTTCCATGTTAAACCATCTTATCCTGAATGCCGTGATAGAAACTTGTGCCTCCCAAATTAATGTCTTTTCTAAAAAAAAAAAAAAAAATCCCTCATGCTAAGCGCTGGGTAAGGATTGCCGAGAGATGTTCTCTGCAGGCCAACGCCTTCCTGTGTTTCAGGGAAGGGTAGCATGAAGAGCCTTTTCTTTGGAGCTCATTTGCCTCCCATGGGTGACTCATGGAGCCTAAACTGGGAAAAAGAATGCCAAGATATTCTTCCTTCGCATTGCTGTTACGATTCCAAAGAAGATTAAGTTTTCTGTTCTTTTCGCCTGAAAGTTCCCTTGGAAACATAGCTTGCTATCAGAGTTACACACATCATAGAAGGATTAGTCCTAGATTAGTCCTAGATTTATGTTTAGGAAGTTGTATATATGAAAATATAAAAAAAATATAAAACCTTTACACAGAGTTTACGGAGATGTACACAAATTACAACCAGTTCTATTAACAGAATGTGTGTGAGTGGTTACATAGATAGGCTAATATAAGAAGCTTGTAACAATGAAATGAGTGTTCTCAGAAAAGCAAATGAAGTACTATGGGTATTTCTTGGCATGTACCCTTGGGACCTCTGGAGTATGGATGAACAGTAAGGATTAGTAAGGCCTTTGAAGGCCCTTCAGCTTTTACAATTCTAGGAAATTGCTGGTCTCAACTGCTCCAAAATTCTGTAGTTGTAATGTCACTGGGTCTTAAAGTCTATGTCATTCAGAGGTGAAGAGCTCAGTCAGAGAGGTATAAAATGCTGCTCAGTCATCAGACATTTATTTTGTATTCTCTAGTCTTAATGTTTTGTTTGGGACCTTTGCTGAAAAGAAAATAGCTATATATCAAAGTACAGAATATTTAATATGGTCAGTTCCTCTAAGTACAAGATTAATAATCTGAACTCCCCACTTTCATAATGAAACCCTACAGATAGGTAATTATCCATCCAACCATTCATCTAAAGATATCCACATAGATAGAGACAGACATCTATACATACATGCATGCATATAGATACACAAATCTATACATACATACAGTCTTCTACCATGTATCTGTTCCCCTAGTCACCAGAGGTAACGCTTTGAGTGCAGTTAGGGACACGTAAAAACTGTTATAGGAAAGACAACTAAAAATATTAGATTATGTTGATGTGCAGTATCATCCTCATAAAGAAGGGCAACACATTATCATCATTTATATTTTGTTCCCAACATATTAATGGTAACCTTGATTATCAGTTTTTATTGCTGGGCTATTTTTTAAAAAAGAAATCAATTAAACAACTTAATGGTGATGTAAATGAAGACGCAAAAGTAATTAAATTTAAAACAAGTTTTCGTTCTTCCCCAAACTGTGGAAAACTCCCAGTTGTACAGAATAATTGGGGAATAGTATGTTTTATTTAATTCAATGTTCTTATTAGGTCAGTTATTTCCACACCATGCATAGGTCTCCTAGATTTTAAAATATCAAGTATTCCCTCATTAATTAAGAAAATCTTTCAGGGTACTGGGTTCCCTTGGGATTATAATAATAATTACTAATGATACCAATCAGGCCAATTAGCAACGTATACTTGGAGGGAAAAATGGTTATTACAGAAATCTGTGTGTTTGAATTCTGAATAATTTTGAATTCTTGTTTTACCCAGATTCTGTAAATAATTTCCCCAACTCCACCTGCAAAACCAATGGAGTTTTCTAGGCTTCTTGCTTAGGTTTTTAAAACTACAAAAACTGCAAAAACAAGAATCTATGGCTACCCATCACTAGATATACAAAGGACTAGAATGGGGTTATTATGTAGCTTGGCCTGAGAAATAATCATTTATCCAGAATATTCAGACCACTGAAGCAAGAATGGTATTGGAATACTTGCATTAATTGTCTAATTCCCTTTGTGCATGTAGAAATAATAATTATGTAATACATTGCATAAAATTTTTTATATTGCACTTATACATTGCTTCATACTTTTCTAAATATGTTCACCTTCATGTGACTTGAAACAATGCAATGTGGTAGGTAGGTCCTATTACTCCCATTTTACTTAGGAGGAAGCTGAATTCAGAGACATTTAAATTTGCCCAAGGTCATACGGGTCATGAAAAGAAGTAGGACTTATTCTCAACTTGCAATATAGGGCTGCCCCCATCCCATCTTGATGGCTCCCATAACTAAGTTATTGATTTTTTTATATTAAAATAAATCCATGGTCCATTTCCTTTGATATTCACATTGCTCCCTGGACTTTCCAATGCAGTCGTAAAATTCTGCAATACTGCTAACATGAGAAGTCACTGATCCATGTGAAATTATGTTTTCTTCCTTTAAAAAAACCCCAAACTTCCCACACAACACATCAGCTAGGCTCTGAAAATAAGATGGCAAATTGCAGTAAAGTTGTGAAAACAAAGACCCAACAGTCTCTCTCCAGTGCAGGCTTGTTGCCATGAGTTAATTCCAGGCTTTGAGCGAGCCGAGCCTCCTTTTTAATAAGCATGTGCCTCTAGGTAAAGTATTTCTACTAAAAATTATTGAGGCATGGAACAAGGTAAGATGTGTGAGCTCATATTGGATTGTTCACTTATGAAACTGAGTCCCATAGCATTAAGAGTTTTCCAACTTGACAGATTATTCCTCTTTATACACTTGTATAAACATACTGCTTATGGCTGAAATCTATGTAAGCTTTTCTTTCAATTACGATGTCAGGGATGACAGACTGTGTTTTCACCGTCCTCAACAGAATGATAGGTACCACAGCGAGAGATTTCATGGCCTCGTTTTTCCCTCCAAAGGATGTTATCCAATCTAGGGATGTCACAGTAAAGATGCCTGCTGGTCTTCCTTGCCCTTGGGCAAGCCCAACTATTTTAAGGAGCCAAGGGCCAGTGCTTTTGTTTGCAAGATCTCAGGAGGATCACGGCAGACTGCTCTTCTTTCCCAGGTCTTCACCAGATCCATGACCTCCTGGGATTGCTTATTAAACTCTAAAGACAGGCAGATAGGCCAGGTACGTGGACAGGCAAAGGGAAGAGGCGAATGATGAAAAGAAAATTAGGTTGGAAAATTGGAAGATCGATATTAGCATCAAAATCAGACCACAGCCATCTAAAGAAATCTTGAGCAGATAAAAAAATAACAACAAAAGAACTTGGTGTTGGGGGGCGGGGGACAGACTGAAGAAAAGCTTGAAAAGCAAGAAAATGGCAGGAAGAGTGGGCAAGCAGCAGGGGATCCAGATGCCATTGCTATTAAGAGTTTCTGACTCTGGAGAAGAAACTTCCTTAGCCTTTAGGCTCTCCTTCTCATCATCTGTTTCGTGAATGGACCAGACTACAGATCCCTGAAACGCTCAAATTCAGATTCTAGGGCTCGAACTGAAAATGAGATGTTCTCAACCTAGTGAGACTATATGCTTCATTATGATAAGGGTATTCTTTACTGCTCACTGGTGCGTCCACAGCCCATAACCTGGCACCTGGCACACAGGAGGGGCTCAGTGTGTCTCTCTTAAGTGAAATTGAGCTGGTACAGCACCTAGTTCTTAAATTCCAAATAGAAGGTGTTCCTAAAAAGTGACAGAAATTGCTTAAAAACGGACCCAATCCATTCTATGGGGCCCACACTCCATTCTCATTTAAATGTAACACGATCTCACACACAGACTAGAGAAACCTTGTTGACTGCTATCTTTGTATTTGCTTATGAGAAGAAAGATGTGCTTCCTCTGGACCTTCTTAAATGAAGTGTTGTGGCCTAATTTAGCAAACTAGTCTCTGTCTGGGATGGGGAGACTGAAGAGTTGAATACAAAACTCTTAAGTCTTAAGAGGAGGCAGTTTGTAATGAGAAATGCTTATTTACTCATTCTTCTCCTAAGTGGGATTTTAAAATTCCTATTTTTGTAAAGAAAGCAAATTGCCAGGATAATCAAGCAGATGTGAAATGGAAAGACAGCATAGTTAATTTCTTCCCTGTAGTACTAACTACATTGTAAAGTGGGGTAGTGAAGCACATGGGCTCAGGAGCTGGTCTGCCAACTTGGAATCCCAGCTCTGCCACTTATTAGCTGTGAAACCTCGGGAAAGTTACTTGGTCTCTCTGTGCCTCCGTTTCCTCCAGAGTGAAATGAGGTGATAGAGAGATTTACCTCAGGGCATTAGGAGTTATCACATATTAAATATATTGAATATGCTTAATAAAATTAGTTGTGGTTGTTTTTGTTATTATTATTCTGAAGCATTGACCAAACAACAGATTAATTACTATACTTCAATCAAGAAACTGTGGCTTAAGGCGGGGATCTTTTTTTTTTTTTCTTTTTGTGGGATCTTAGTTCCCCGACCAGGGATCGAAGCCAGGCCCATGGCAGTGAAAGCACTGAGTAAGGCTGGGATCTTAAAGAACATCAACCCTTAGCTTTCATTGAACAACTACAGTCTAACAAATATAAAAGAGTCCAAAACTCCTCGCATATATATTTCTTTTAAAACCCATCAACTTTAGAATCCCAAACCTTTCTATGGAGGCAAATGGATTCCTCCCACCAACAATTTTACAGAATTGCAAAATGACTTCACAGTATTTCTCAGAAAGGATCCTTGAAAATATTTCCTCAAAATGGAACCAAACTAGTTCCCCAGAGATCAGTCCTCAGTCTCTTGTTTTTCCTGAAAACAATGACAAAAATCCAACTGAAGCAATAACTGGGAAAACAAGAAAGCTATCTGGCCCACATTCTAAAAGACATCATATTACTTGTATCTTTTAGAATGAGCTCATGCTCTGTACCAGGTCTCATGGCCAAGCTCCTGAAGATGGATGGCAAATACTGTATTTCCTCTTTTAACAAATGAGGAATTTGAAAGTAGAAATTCTACTATGAAGTAGAAATAGCTTGAGAAAAGGCACAAAAATATCAGCAGAATTCAATTAAAATATGTATTTTTCCCTTTCAAAGCTTCCTCAGGCTCAAGGGAGGATCTCTGATAAAGATCGGGAATCTCCTTGAAAGAACTGTCCACCCCTCACCCCACTTTTCCTTTGGTGACATAGACCTCTGGGTGTCCAGGAAGAGAATTTTGCCTTAGTATCTGCATCCTATCCTCTACCCAGCCCCTAGCCCCTATCTTGTCCCGAAAAGCTAGTAAAATAGCCAATGCAAAATGGCAAATGCTTTAGCTCATCAGCAATACCAGTAAGCCCATATCCTTGTGATAGAACTCAACATGGCTCCACGGCCCTGAACCATCTGGCCCCTCACTGCCTTCCCAGCTCACGGCCCTGGGCTACACACACCTGCCATAATGACTTTCTTCCAGCTTTAAGAAAGCGCCATCTTCCTTCCTGCCACAGACCCTTGACATAAGTAATCCTACAACCTTCTCTGGGCAATCACACCAGGATGGGGCCTTTTTTGGCATGCTCTCAGGCACCCTGTACTTTTCCCTAGTAGTATTTAATCACCATTTATTCAATCAATCATCAAAAAACCAATGAAGCACCTAATACGTGTTGGGCTCTATACACTTTTATTTCAGAGGGGAAAACCTATTTGGCAAAATAGGTCACTTGCATAATAATTCATTTACAAATGTTCAACTGGTGACAACAGGATGATAAACAAAATAGATATGTTTCATGGCCTCTTGGAGTTTACCATCTCTGCTTCCCAATTATAATTCATTAATGATTTTGAGTGATTTTTAAAAATGCCTTGCTCCCAACTAGACAATACACTTCATAAGTCCGAGATTGTGTCTGCTTTGTTCACCCAGGCAGATACTTCTGAAACTTAAGAAAGCACATGATACCTAATAGGTGTTTTTTTTTAAAATAAATTTATTTATTTTATTATTTTTATTTTATTTATTTATTTTTTTGGCTGCAGTAGGTCTTCGTTTCTGCACGCGGACTTTTCTGTGGTTGCAGTGAGCGGGGCCTACCCTTCGTTGCGGTGCGCGGGCTTCTCGTTGCGGTACGCGGGCTTCTCGTTGCGGTGGCTTCTCTTGTGGAGCACAGGCTCTAGGCACGCGGGCTTCAGTAGCTGTGGCACGTGAGCTCAGCAGTTGTGGCGCTCTAGAGCACAGGCTCAGTAGTTGTGGCGCACGGGCTTAGTTGCTCCGCGGTACGTGGGATCTTCCTGGAGCAGGGCTCGAACCCATGTCCCCTGCATTGGCAGGCAGATTCTTAACCACTGCGCCACCAGAGACACCCCTAATAGGTGTTTAATAATTACTTCTTGAATTAAGAAAACATAGTTTTCAAGGATCTCTTCGACTAGCAATGAACATGGCAAGAACAGTGTTCAATAAATTATCTCTGCTAACTAACGAGAACTTGATTTACAAGTCGTTAAGTGAAACTAATGTACATTAACAGCCTAACATAACCCAATTCTGTTCTTGAAAAGCATAACTAGTTACCTCCAAGGTAATCCGTACTTTTTATCAGTGCCCCTTAGATTAAACTCAAGCTTTCAGATGAGTTCTAGACCCATTTATTTTTGCATGAATTAAATTAATTTCCATTTGAAATTATATTTTGGGCATTTCATAAGAAAAGGCTATGAATAATTCAGGAACACTCATCTCTCTCTAATCTATATAATGTTTTAAAAATTGGATGCCTGCCCTGCAATAAGGCTGCACTTTATAATGTTCAGAGCTCTGAACTCAGACGTACCAGTGACACCCACACCACAGTCAACTAAACATATCTGCTTTGCACTGATTTACCGATATCGACAAGAACACTTTTGTAATCGTTATCACCAGGGATGTCAGAAATTAAATTTACCATGCAAAATAAATTTGGGCCTCTTTTAAAAAAATCAGTTTTGTATTACTGCTGCTTTTATCTTATAGATGTAATATCTGATATCTTGGAAATGTAACTTCTTTTTCTTTCAGTGAAAGCCTGACAGCAAGAGGGCCAATGGTAGTAATAAAATGTCATACAGCTAACAGAGCTGCATCCTGCTGGAGCCTTTGCTGGGTTTTATAGCATATATGCTGCATCTACTCAGGCAGAGGAGATGTTTACTAGTGCTTTCAAATGTGTTAAACAGAGAGAGTAGTGACAGAAGGGGAGATGCAAATTTATGGCCATTCTGTTGAGACTAGTAAATCAATCTTTTTTTTCCTTCTTTAATGACTGATTTCTGCACCATTAATCTGAATTAGTCATGCAGTCAGCTTGATTCACTTAAGTTAACCAAAAACACTTTTGGATTGGTTTCTGATGCATTATTGTTGAAAAAAATTCATTTTCAAAATCTGATATTTTTTTTCCTGGTAAAGAGCTAAAGCCTCTTTATAAAGACCCTTTATAAAAGACCCTAAATGCCTGAACAGTTTGGCTTTAGCCATGGGTCAGACTTAAAGACATGAAGAGATGGCTTTTCAGTTAGCCAATAACTTCTCAGTTTTATCAATTATTTATAAAGTACACTTGAAAAAGGCAAGTAAGTGCAGTTCAAAAGACATAAAATAAAAGATGATTTTGAATGCAAGCTCAAATAAATGATATATATCTATTGGCTGGCTAGGGGCAAATTTCTTCTCCATAGAAACATATCTCTAAGTAAAATGTCTTCCTGTTTGTGAGTTGTTAATAAGCTTCTTCCTTGCTTCCTAAGGACAAATAAGTAGCACTCTGATTATGAGCCTTGTCATTTACATGTGACTGCTGCTTGCATTCATTCACCATAAATGAATAATTCATGAAAACCTTCACTAACACATTTGCCTGCATGTTCTGGAGAGGCAGAGAGCTCCCTGCGCTTACAAACATCCCCTTCCCCCAGCTCTAAGTCAGCAATTCGGTTTTGATTTCTTCTGGACTCTCAGTTTGTCGGTGACCATATTTGAATGGTAATTTGTGGTGGAATCCACACCCAGCACAATCCCCCAATACCTATGTTCCAAATGGACTGCTTTTTTTTTTGCTGCTGAATGATGGAGGCTCTCAGCTGCAAAAGACTTCAGCCAGCAAAAAGAGAAGAGCTCTTGAAAGAATCATCTGGGCAACCTTTACTCATCCTTGCATTTTGCAAGGCTCCCCACTAGGTCACCCTCACTAATGTCTTTATCTAACCTCTTCTTGGATCGAGAGGCACGGTCTCTTAGGCAGTTTTCAAATACCTCTCCCGGGAGACCAAATTTATGACAGGTCCCACACAGCCACTTCCCAGGATGATTTCAGCTCTTTAGGAAGAAGTGATAGGAATGATTAGCTCCACAGGTATACTGGCAGGAGAGGGGATGTGTCAACGATGTAGGAGCGGCTTTGGGCAGCTGAGATGACATGCACAGACTCTGCAACCTTAGCCTGCTAAAAGCCTGATTTCTCAAGTTCTGTTCTTAATGATAAGGTAACTGAAATGCTCAAGGGTAACTTGCTCTCCAGGGAAACACAGACAAGGAAAGAGACACTCCTAAGGCTTGGTAATCTCCTCACTAGGTTACATCCTAACAGACAGCTGTAAATTCTAAACCAAGGCTGTAACCAAATAACCAAAATACATAGGATGAGGTGTGAGGGGTTGGTGGGGGGAGGCAGAAGGGGAAGGTATGGAGGACTTGGAGAAGCTTCCAAAGAAGCACTGAAAAATACTAAAAGGCCAGCAGGGAAGACCTAAATGGAAAAGTGAAAGGAACAAGAAGACTGGGAGATGACGATACGATCTTCAAATTTCCAAATGACTATATTCAGAGAATGGTGACCAGTTACTTTCAAACCCAACTGAAGCAGAATAATAACAATAAGAATAAGTACACTTATTCAGCAGCACATGGGATTTAACTTAGGAGACGGAATATTGGCGAGAATGAATAGTGTAAAACAATTAAATGGCTTACTGAGGTTTTGGAATTTCCTCTTATTAGGCTCTGAAAAAATAGATTCGTCCCCATCTGGCAGGGTTTGTAGGGGAGGAGGTGGAAGAACTGGCAGACCTCTCATGGTCCTAAAGTAGGTCTATTATTTTCACTTATTCCAGTGAGAGTGGCTGACAGAAATGACAGAGAGGATGCTGGCTGCCATCATTAACCAGTAACTCGAATAAAGCAGCCTTGTGCTGCTGACAAGGCACAAGCTTTGAGTCGCTTGCTGGCCCCACCACGGACCACAAGTGTGCGCTCTGCACAAATCATTTAACTTCTCTGTTTTCTCACAGGCAAAAAGAGGGCTATCGTCACCACTTCATAGGTGTGGCAGGAGGATGATCTGATAATCATACATGAGATAATATTCTGTGTGTGCTTGGACCTTGGAGGATGATCAATGTATATTCTATTCAAGAAATGATTAATCTATTTCAGAACATAAAATCATTGCTAGTGTCATTTTAAAATACAGACTAAATCTATATTCTCCTAAATTTCAGGGTGAAGTGGTTTGGGGAAAAGACTCAGAACATCCAGCCTCTCTGAGGGATCTAATGTCTTTTCCAATACTGGGAGTCCTGGTGTATCCTGGCATATTATCTTTTTGGAGAAACCTGCTGATTTCTTCAGTCCAGGCTAGTCTCTGCTATGTGCTCTCATAGCAGGTCCCAGTCTCTCCCTTAGACTGGAGGGAGAGTATCACAGGGCACTGAGCTCAGCACACAATAGGAGCCTTATAAAGGTTTGTTGAATGACTTGATGAGGTTACCGCACTGTACATGGTGTTTCACTTCCTGGCAGCAGTCCCCCCACGAGACAGCCATGACAGGCCTCTTTTTTAAAGATCATGATGACTTGAAACTCCATCCTGAAAGGACAGTCAACTTATCATTGACTTGAGCAAGGGGGATTGGGGCAGGGGTGGAGTTTCTAGGAAAATCGTGCGTCCTTCTTGTGCAACCTTTCCCGGGCTTCCTTTCAAGTTCTCCCACTTTGTAGCACTTCTCATGAAGCTAAATTGATATTAGTCTGAAACACTTAATAAAATAGTGGCAATGAAGTTCATAATAATGATACTTGGCATTTACTTTGCACTTTGCATCCAAGGATCTCAAAGGGCTTTGCAACGAGGCTTTTGCTATTTTCAAAGCTACACATGGGCTGGACACACAAGCAAAGAAGCCACTGAGTCTAGCTTCCCTTTGGACAGAGTTGGTTCTATCATTAGGCTCAGAGTTTGAGATTGTGACCATATTACGTGCATAAACACACCCACTACACACAAACACCCACAGACATCAGACATCTACATGTTAAAAGGCAAAAGTGATATAAAGACTTTCGGTCCCAAGCATGCTTTTGTCTGCGTTAGCTGGGTCAAACCCTGGAACGCAGGTCTGCGTTTTGGTAGACCTGTTTTATTGTGATATTTCTTTCAACCCCCTTCTCAGTGTATTTATAAAAACAATTGGAACATCTGTGTCTGTTCTTTAAACGCATGGAACTTTTAAAGGGCTTATTTTTCCTTTAAGTTCATTCTGAAGGAAATTTTGTTTAGGCTTAAATGATTAGTTAAAAGCCACACGGGGGTTTATGTATAAAGCATCTCTTCTAAGGCACTTTTCCCTTCCCTGGTGGCCTTGCGTTTTGCCAAAGAGAGTGACTTGCTCAGTTTCCCATATTATTCCCCAGACAGTCCTATTCCTACGCCCAAACAAGTGTGGTATTTGGGGTTTCAAGTTTAAATGTAATTTGGTATCATTTCAGATGTCTTCCTACAGCTTAATAAACATCTTCCCCAGAGGGACATGGGTCTGATTTTAATTTGTGGTAGAGTTATGGTCACAGTAAATGTCAATTTTAGCTATCGACAGTAAGCCCCTACTAGAAATAGAAATAGAAAGTGACTATCAGTGCATTTAAAGGACACGTGCCACATTATGCTTGCTCATAGGAGTTCACTGTTCCCCAAGAAATCCCTTCACTGATCTGTGACGACAGCTTGGTTTCTCCTCAGGCCCTGGGAAATCAGTGGCTCACCAGAACAGAATGTGTCAATCTGAAGATCATAAAAAGATACAGTGAAGTAACTGAGCCCTTGGCTTTGAATCTGAATATCCCAGAAAGCATGTCACTTTCTCAACTACTGGTTTGCCTGGTGATCATGGGCTGTGTCCTCAAGACCTCTGAGTTTCTGTTTCTTCATGTATAAAATAAAGTGGCTGAGCCGACAATCTTTAAGGACATTCTGACTCTAAAATTATATAATTAGATACGATCAAGAGTGGTAACCTGGCTTATGGAGAGGCCCAGAGCTATTTACTTCAGGGAAGCAGCACGTCAGTTGTGAGTGGGTTTTCCTCAAAGCTGTGGACAAACGGGTCATTTGTCACTAGCCTTTTTTGGACATTCCCTTTCCTTGAACAAGAAGCAGGCTCCAAAGATGCCTGCGTGCAGGGACCATTTAGCCGAGCAGGGCAGGAACCAGAAGTCCTGAGGGGTAGGTGAGGGGGTAGTTTCTTCTTGCATATGAAAAATGATCCTTTTAATTAGCATGAAATAAAGGTTTCACTCTTCCGTACACTAGAATTAGTCAGTTATTATTAAACAGAATAATATTCTTTGAGAGAGGCGGGGCAGGTTACCAAATAAGCCATTACTGTCTTTTCATTGTGGTGCCATTGGGCCCTTTGGGACTGGGACTAAACTGGACAATTCTGAGAATGACAAAAATCCTCCAAGTCTGTGACTTGCCAGGAAACATTTTCACTACTGAGGAGTAAATGCTATCTGACCCTAAATGCTAAAGAGCTAAGATAACATTCCCTAATTGCCTACGTTGAGCCCTATGGATGATCCGGTCATGGTGCCTGGGATGGTTAATTTTAGGTGTCAACTTGACTGGGCCGTGGGATGTGCAAATATCTGGTTAAACATTATTTCTTGGTGTGTCTGTGAAGGTGTTTCTGGAAGAGATTAGCATTGGAATTCGTGAATGAGTAAAGCAGATTGCCCTCCCCAAGGTAAGCAGGCATCATTCAACCTGCTGAGGACCTAAAAAGGATAAAAAGGAGTCCCCCCCCCCCCCACCCCTCTGTCTGACTGGTTGAGCTGGGACATCAGCCTTCTCCAGCCCCTGAACTGGGACTTACGCCATCAGTGTTCCTGATTCTCAGGGTTTTGGATTTGGACTGAAATTTGTACCACCAGCTTTCCTAGGACTTCAGCTCGCAGGGATAAGGGCATGGGACTTCTCGGCCTCCATAATTGGTGTGAGCCAATTTTTTATAATAAGTCATATATATCTTCATAGCCTATTGTCTATTGGTTCTTTTTCTCTGGAGACCCCTAACTAATACAGTGTCTCCTCTTTAGAACCTTTTCCCTAGAAAGGGTCCTATATTTCCTTAAATATATTTGATAGCAGTGAATTCGTGGAATCCAGGCATTAACTTTCACAACCCTCATCCTCTACTTCTAATCATTCACCAAATTCTATTCTCTCCACCCTCAAAATAGACCTGGAATCCATCCACTTGGCTCCATCTCCACTACCAAGATCCTAGTCCAAAACACCATCTTTTCTCACTTGGTTCTTCCCCCAGTTTCCACCTCCAGTTTTGCTCCTCTCCAATCCAACCTCTGCATCACAGCCAGAATGATCTAATCATGACATTTCCCTCCTCAACATTCTTCCATGGCTTTGCTCAGCATATCAGAATTTAATAAAATCATCCTTTAAGCGTTCTACCTCTTCGATATATGTAGTACTACTTTCCAATCTGACTTGATATGTTTCACCCATTCTGGCTTTCATTCGTTTCCTAGAATGTGCCAAGCTCTTTCCTACCCCAGGACCTTAATACATCCTACTGCCTTTGCCTGGAATGTTTAGCCACCTGCTCTTTTGTTGACCAGCTCTTATTTACCTTTTAGGTCTCAGTTTAAATATCACTTTCTTAAAATTATGTCTGACCCCCAAATTCCAGGTGCCTCTAATTTAGAGGGTTCCATAGCTCCATGTGCTTTTCCTTCATGCTATTTCTAACAATATTTTTATAGGTATGATTATTTATTTAGTGTCAATCTTTCCCATTAGACTCATAGCTCCCTGATGGCAGGGGCTATGTATCTTTTGACGGCCAGAGGTAAAGTCATTCTGATTTCTTTTAAGCATTGAGAAAATCTGTGCTTGCTTTCTGGAATATTCCACTCCATTTGGATGGAGAAGAACGGAGAATACCATAATACAGCTGGAAAGATTTCTAGAAGTTAAGACGATTGATCCAAAGTGAGTACCAGGGTATTCACCTACATGCTCTTCTTAGTAATAGACCTTTCTGCCCTTCTGAAGCCTGAGGCTGTTTCTTTTGAAAAGCACAAAAGCAAAAATGCCAAGTGGAAATGTTCATCCCAGGGCTTCTGATTTTTGCTTTAGGTTAATATTGAAGCATTCAACGGTTCTTATGATAGTTAAGTGTTTTCCTTTTTTGCCAATGGTTTCAATTGCTGAAGCTCTCCAGAAGAGTCAAAAACCATAATTTTTATGTAAGGTTCCCAAGCATCAAATATATATGCCAAGCAAGCTTCTTTAGTTAAAATAGGGCATAAAGAACTATAGTTGTAAGTGCCATGGATTGCTTTCCTTATAAGGCAGAAAATTGAAAAAAGGATCTTCTGGTTTTATACTCAAAAACAAAGTAAACAAAATCAGTGATTTCAAAGTCCACTGTGGCTGAGAGAATTAACTTTCTTAATATGGAGCGGGCAGAAAATTGAAAAAAGGATCTTCTGGTTTTTTACTCAAAAACAAAGTAAACAAAATCAGTGATTTCAAAGTCCAGTGTGGCTGAGAGAATTCATTTTCTTAATATGGAGTGGGCTCCGGAGTGATGGAGAGAGTGGACATTCAGGAATGACTGTCTACTGCAGACTTCTGGCAAACTCTTTGGCCTATTGGTCCACAGCCAGTGTTTTTCTTCACAAATGAATTCCACATCTTTATTAAGTTAAGTATTTCTTTTTTTTTATTATTTGAAACATACTTTAAATATTTTGTTTTATGACGTCCTGGAAACTGATACAATGCCTTCCAGATCAAGGAAGATGGAGAAATCAATTATTATTATTTTTTTTTATATTGAGTGATTACACAAAAAATATGCTCCTATTTAGTTTATCCATTACTATGGATATCATTTGATGTCATGTGTGAACAACTCAGGACAGCCAGAATTAAAGGTGTCCTTCTGATTAGATGAATCGGTTATTTTCACAGAAAAGCCCTAAATGATTATTAAATAGAAATATACCTCTGGTGTGAGTTGATTTGTAAAAGACTACGGAGTTAGAATTATAGATTTTAAATTACAATTAACCTTTTATATGAAAAACCCCTGTAAGAACAAACCGAAATACATCAGAAGGCTGATGTGAGCTTTGTAATCCACAGAATGAATCTTATTAAAATGAACTTTACCTGACATGTGTGAAATTTCAAAGTTGCCCCATTTAGACATGAGTTAATTGGCTTTATCCAAAAATGAAGGAATTTTAAGGATCATTTAAATCATGAGAATTGTTGGTTCAGAATGCAGGGAAGGGCTAGGAAAAGAAACGAAGCCCAGCCCTTAGCAGAAACTAGAGTTCCCTTCCCCACTCTTCAAAACCAAGTTCTCAAAACCTCCTAATGGTTTTCACTGTTTTCTTTCCACTGCTTATCATAATCAGGGAACCACAAATTTGCATCCCTAATGGACCCTTTTCAAAAGTGTGTTGACATTTCAGTAGGTTTTGAGTAGCTTGTAATGCTTCTCTCAATTTGGGCAGGTGCCCACAAATCTCCTTATATGGGTCTCAACATATAGACTGTCTGCTTTACTCACTTTTTTTTTTAAACCCCCTGGGAACCTATCTTAATTATACTCTTAAAAAAGTGAAAACTCAGAAGTCAGATGACTCAGAAAATGAGCATCTAGCTGGACAACCACACGCAGGGCAGCATCTTAACTATACCTGTGAACTCAGGCTCGAGTCAAAAGTATCATCCCTTGTGTGGTAAATTCACTTTTTTGAGCTTCTATTTTTATCAAAAGGAAATAGATATAAATAAGACCATGCAGATAAACATAGGTTAGGGGAGGGAGAATGTTGAAATCAAGCAGGGAGCTCATCATCTGAGCAAAAACTCCACTGTATTTTACTGCTTGAATTTTCTACAAGGACCAAGAACCCAAGAGGGCCTGAGGAGGGGCAATTTCAGTCCCACCTACTTTTTGTGGCTTCAGTAAAAATACAATCCAACAGAAACACAACTAAAATTATTTTTTAAGTTTATTTTTTTAAACATTTACTCAGCTCCTGCTATGTTTCAAGAACTGTGCTGGGAGCCCAGAGTCAATAAAAGATCATCCCTGCCCTTAAGAAATCCATCATGTAGTAAGGGAAACAGACAAGGCATGGAAGTCAGAGTAGGTGTAAAGGGAGAATCCCCCAACTGATATCTGATACCCTGGGGGTTTCAGGGGAGGGAACTTAGGAAAGGAGACACAAGAATTGTTCCAGGAAAGATGAGAAGTTAGCACACGTGTGTGTGCGTTCACTTACATATGTGTGTGTGAGAGTGAGGGAGAGGAGATATTGGTAAGTAGAGGCTCAAAGCCGAGTTAACCATCTGTGCAAAGCAGGTTGTTAAAGTACATCAACACAGGCCAACAAGATATTAAATAATTACTGCTGTTCATAGCTTAACATGAGATGAGAACAATCTCTTTGAGTAATAACAAGCCCTGTCTAGAAATACATGCTATCTGATGTGCGTCCATTCAGCCTGATCCCCCTGTAGATGACAAACTGGGTATGTAGATGACCACATACATTGAGAATTTTTAAAATTAATTTTCTAGTATTTCACGTAGGTGTCTGAGTTACAAACTAAAAGAACAGCTTGATAGACTGTAGTGCACACATTTGATCCTTTTTGAATTAGAGGGCATTACACTAAAAGGGAGACAGAGATTTAGGGTAAATGGCAGGGAGGCACTGAGCTATGGGCAGGGGCTCAGCATTTTCTGGAAACAAAGAAGCCCTTCTTGGCCCTATTATCCTATATTAAGCTGCTTTGGAAAAGGTAAAAATGGAGCCAGAATTTGGCCCTACTTTTTCTGATTCTGAAGCTGGTATCACTGAGTTTTCTCTCCAGTATTCCTAGTTTTCATTTATTTCTCACTTTGAGCTCAATAAATATAAATAGGCATGAGATGGGGAGGGGTTGTATATTTTAACAATCACTGCCACGTAGGATTCTCATTGGAGGTACTGAAAACAGTTTTCTGTGTTTCTTGTGACTTCTACTCTCCCTTTTGGGCGCTCCTTTTGCAACAAATTAATTTTAGTTCCTGGAGAGGAAGGTCCTACCTCAAAACATGGTGTCAGATGCTGTACTAACAAGATAATAGATTTCCCATTACTTCCAGCATAAAGTTAAAACATATAGATTTAAAGATAGCATAGATTTGTGTGTGTGTGTGGTCTACATTGACTTGAAACATTTTGAAAAGTACATTGTTGTCCCCTACTTTCTAAATCGATATTGGCAGTCACTGAATACACCCTTTATTTCAAAGGAAAAGAAAGGAAGGAAGGAAGCAGGCAAGCAAACCTTGGTCATCCCGGCTTAAACAGGAAAATGAAACAAGGGCTTAAGACAAGGTAGCTTCACAGAGCAAATGGCCTGGCCCAAGCCTTCTCACCCAGGCTCCTTCCCTCACTCGCTGTGCGCAGCTTACCCAAAACCCACTCTGTCTCTGCTTTTGCATGTGAAAAATGAGATTGTCAGCTGGCTTCTGTCAGGAGTACCTAGTAAAAAAGAATGGGACGGGAGGGCACTGAATACATAAGATGCACAGCTCTCCTAACGTAATCAGTCCACGGGTCCTTCCTATGTTGCTCCTGATTTTCCTCGCGCCAGTAAAAATTCTAAAGTGTGGAAAAGTTCTATATAGCTTATTCAATAAAGAAGCTATAACAGAATTCAAGTTCCTAGGACCATTCCCAGCAACTTGAAAACCGCAACCCATGCCCTGCCTCTATAATATATAGCATTTCCACAGTGCGGCTGTTTTAATAAACCAATGGATATTTCCCTCCAGTCCGTTTGCTTTTAGTGGACTTTTTTTTTCTGTCTCCAAAGAAGCTGACACTATAATGTCAGACAAATGACTAGAATAACTGTGCATTGCTCTAGACACCAGTGAATAAAATATATCAAATACTGCATATCCCTAGAGTGTATTATTCCACTTAGAAAATGGTATAATTGACTTTGGGTAGTATGGGAGAAAAAAATCCAAAAATTTAAGAGTGGTGGGGTTATTTTCTGGTAATTGCCTGACCTGAAACTTTAGTTTGTCAATCAGACAGTTCTCCTCGCCCTATAAATGTGGGGCTTTTTGGTGGGTGGGGTGGGAGGGCGGTATTAAAAGAGAACTGAGAAAATGGCTAAGCCCCACAGGCCTTTTTTCTTGTCATAAAGTTGTTGTCAGAAAGATTCGCTATTATGTCTGGGATGGGTGAACTCCGTGGCATTTTGCGTTCAGTAAAAACATCTCAAACCATTTTTCAAACATTTTGAGGTTTGGCAAAAACCTGAAATCCATCTTGCCAAGCACTTTCCCCCCTTAATTCTTTTTTTTTTTTTTTTTTCCCCCTTGATTCTTAAACCCATGTGTCTTTCAAGGGAAATTTAATCTGTATGTTTCTGATTCATTTACACTTAACTCATCAAAATGGTGTTTTGTAAGAGCTATTTGATGTGCAAGAAGTCTTATGAGCTTCTCTTTTGATAAGTCTGAAAAACCTTTCTTTCGGAGAACCAGAAAATTGTATTTTACCAGCTGTAAGCCAAATGACTTGAGCTGTGTTAACAGTCAAGAACCTGCTGAATTTAGGAGGCAAGAAAACAGACACAATGACATAAATAAACATCTTCACGTCTGCCTGCTCACACGTCCACCAAAGGCCTTTCAAACTCATTCTTTCCCTGAAGAAGCCTAGCCCATGCGGCCTAAGAACAAGCCATAAAGCTGAAACAGGAAAGAACTATGGTCCTACAGCAAAAATTCCCACTCATTCTGGAGATGACCAGTTGAAAATTCCTAGCTCGGAATCAATGGAAGTAAAACCTGGTGTGTTTCATTAGATAACTCTCTTACGTAGGAAATAAAATTATCAATGAATGCCAGAACAAGAAGAAACTTAGGAAATTTCTAGTCCAGTAATATTCAGATTGTGTTCCAAGGACTTCTGGGTGGAGGTGGGGACATGAGTTGAGGTAGGAGCTGTGGGCCAATCAGAGGCTCTATTTTCCATACTGGGCTTCCCCATAAAAAGTTTTTTGTTTTTTTTTTTAAAGTACTCTAAGAGTAAATTCAGTTTGAAAACAAATACCTTAATTTTATATGAGGACACTGAGGTCTGGGGACGGAATCTTGGAGTTGGGACAGAGCTGGCAATATAACCCAGGTCTCCTGACCCTGGTCCAGTACTCCACTGACCTTTCCACTGGGCCAGTGCTTTTTGAACTCTGGCTGTAGTTCATTAGTGGATCAATTAGTGAGAAATTGGTGAAATCAGGTTAATCTGACATGGCTAGTGTTTTATAGGATGTGATATCCAAGAAGTTAGACACAGTTAAGATTAAGAATTGTTTCATCAAACTATACATACACACACATAGGTAAACATATACATATGAGTACACCGGGCTGTGGTATAAAATATATTTCTTACTGTTGTTCATATCAAAAAAGTTTCGAGGGCTTCCCTGGTGGTGCAGTGGTTAAGAATCCACCTGCCAGTGCAGGGGCCACAGGTTCAAACCCTGGTCCAGGAAGATCCCACGTGCCGTGGAGCAACTAAGCCCGTGAGCCACAACTACTGAGCCTGCGCGCCTAGAGCCCATGCTCTGCAACAAGCAAAGCGACCTCAATGAGAAGCCCGCGCACGGCAACGAAGAGTAGCCCCCACTCGCCACAACTAGAGAAAGCCCGCGCACAGCAACGAAGACCCAACGCAGCCAAAAATAAATTAAAAAAAAAAAAAAAAGTTTCAAAACCCCTTTACCATACAGAAAACCATGTTTCTTTTCCTGGCAGTTCAGCCAATAGCAGTTTTCAATTCGCCTCGTTAAAGACCACATGGCTGGAAGACCCAGCACGATGATGAGCCTTCTCATTTCCTGGAAGAAATCCTAAGAATCACCAGACTATCTCACCAAAGTCAGCTTAATACAGATTGGGAGAAACGAACAAGGAACAAATGTGTGGTAGGGGAGGAATGCGGGGACAGATATCTAGCTGAGAAAAGAAGGGGTCATACTCATCTTCGTATGATTTACAAACGGCAAGAATGATTTCCGACTTGCATACCATGCAGTTGCACAGTGCAAGATCCAGACATCTTAGCACCAGCATATTTCCAAAGTGCATTTTCCAAGCACTTAACAGTCATTAATTAGTTAGAAACATCCTTTCAAGGTCGGGAGGCACAACAGTTCATCTCCACGCCACGGAGCTTTGGAGACTGCAGGGCAGTTGAATAGTACAGCACCTGGATAAGTACTGTGGGAAGATTAATTGGGTTAACTGGCTGTGAAGAACCTCGTGATAAAGCACTATGAAAAATGCTGCCCGCTTTGCACTCTCAGATGTCAGTGCTGGCGTCCTTTGTGCCTAACAGCTGAAAGCTGCCTCCCTGGGAAAGGATGCAAAGTCATTAAAACAACTATGAATTACCCTTTGCTCTCTCGCTTTTTTTTTTTTTTTTTTTTTCCAGAATCGTAATGAAGTGACAAGTTTTCTGTGGTCACAAAGTGTCAGAGTCTCTTTGGGATTAAAGTGCAAAGTGGGGCTGGGTTGGGAATTGTGGTCTAAAACCGTTCCCTAGGTGGGGAGCGAGAGGGAGGAAGCAGCAAGTTTCAGAGCCCAGAGGTCATCCTGCAGGTGGGTGGGTGCTGGTTCGGGGGGGTTTCCAAGCTCTGTCCTCATCGCCACGCACTCAGTGTATCAAGGGCTGGCGTGGGGAGAGGGAGGAAGCGAGAGAGCGGTGGCAAGCAGACAGAGCTGACTCCTGGACGTTTACCCCGTCTCACTTATGGACTAGGGACGGTTCGCCCCACCCACTAACTAGACACCAGGGAGCTTTTGGTTGGAGGCAGAAAGCAAAGTATCTTGTCCGCCTCCCCACCCCTCCCTCCAGACCAGAGGGTGGAGTGTTTGCACAGCCAGGTGCCTGAATGACTCCCAGCTTCTCCAGGCCTGCCAGCGGCTCCTCTGTGCCCCTGCACCTCTGAGTCTTTCTTTGCACTCTTCCTACCACACCATCCCCAGGAGCCAGAACTCAAAAGGGGATTGAGAAGCATCAGCTTGAGCAAGAAGATGCGGTTCCTGGCTCCAGAAAACCCAAGAGCCTGGCAGGGTGAAAATGTTCTCTTCACTGCATTAGAGCCAGGTCTTGGCACCTGCCACCAAATAGCTTTATGATAGCAGATAATTAGTCACAGTTGGGGGTGGCCTCAATTCCTGATCGGTAAGATGAATGAGTTGGGTTGAAGGATCTCTAAAGTTCCCGCCTCATCAATGCATTTAGAATGGGAGGATTATTATTCTATTGCTAAGGAAGTTCTGGATGCTGAGAGTAAAGGCAAAGCAAATGCCATCCCTTGTGACCTGTACGCTGGAGCTTCCTCTTCACCCTCGGTGGAAGGAAATGGCAAAAAGCAGCCTTGTCCTGAGCTAGGGCCAGGTCTGAATTAAGAAAAATAATTTGGCTAGAGAGAGCTCACTTTGTAAACCATATTAGGGCGGATGCTGGTGAAAGCAAAACTAAAGGTGAAAATGAAACGTGAGAGTAATTTACATGTACATTTATACTAAATGGGTTTATCATAATTGCTGTTATTATTATTAATTCCAGAGGAATTAAAGGAGATCAGCCACTTATTGCAGAGTGTTGCTGAGCTGACTGAAGTACTATGATACATAAGAAGGTCAAGAAGAGGCAAATGCAAAAGAAAAATTGCTTTATGCCATCTAAAAAAGAAATCTACTACTAAAAGGTGTAGGAAGAAAAAAAAGACCCAGCTCTTCTTGGCTCTGAAATAAACTGCTCTCAAGTGAGATCTTAAGCCTCATTTTCTGGCCAGTGAAGAGATGCTCACAGAGAATAGAGCCAATGATATGCTTCTCTCCTCACCTCTTCTCCTGTCCACAGTCTCCTTGGCATTCTGTGACTCAGTTTACCATTCTGGGAAGGAACTGGTAAATGACAGTGTTTCTCTCCAAACTATTGATGCCCCAAATAGACTATTATCCAGACTTCCAAAAAAAGTCAGCTGGTCCCATTATTAAATAACTAACACTTATTGAACATTTCCCATGCTAAGTGCATTTAGTCATTATCTCATGGATTCCATTTCATAGATGAAGTCATGGAGGCTCAGAAACGTTCAACATATTGTCAGAAATCACACAGCTACAAGTGGCAAAGCCAGAGCCTGAACACAGATCTGTCTGACTCCAAAGAGATTCATGGGGCACAGTCACATGGGCTGTATTGATTTTGAATAAGCAGTCTCCACCTCTGCAAAGGAGCTTGCTTGTCAGCCCTTACTTAGCAGTGATATGGGCCCCACTGAGGGCAGAGGGGCAGAGCCAAGTGGGCAGCCAGGCCCACAAGGCTACAAGGGGCCTAGATGACCTCTCTGCCATGTCAGCACATGTATCCAGCTCCACGTGACTTCAGCCTTTAAAGATCTTTGATTTTAAAAGTTCATAGGTTCCTAAAACACAGTAATTCATAGTAGGCATTCCAGCTTATAGAACACAGCCTCTTGGCCCCATTTTCCATCTCCCATTAAGACGAGTGATTGAGTCTACGTATTAATAGATACCTTGGCATTCCTTTGAAACCTTATTATTGTTTTTTTTCCAGGCTTTGCTGTTTTGGACACATCCAGTTCTATTTTAGTCATTAAAGACAGCAAGGGAAAAAATTATAAGGTAGAATTCAATTTTTGGTATCATGTGGTGGAAAGCAAGACTTTGCTGATAGCTAGATGGGTCTTGGCTATTGTATAACTACTGTTGCACTCTCCATAATGATTGCGAACTATTGATTAATTCTTCTTGGGTGCAGCGTTGCTTCATCAATCATTAAATAAGCTCTCCTGCCAGGGTAGGCACAGGAAGAAAAGATGTATGGACTTGTTATAAAGTGTTTGTGTACTACGTTGTGGACTTTGGAGTGCTAAGTCAAGTCGATTTCAGTTTTCAAGGATGTAAGTAGTCAAGGCACTGCTGTGGTTTGCAACCAAAATTCATGGAATACACACCTCTGAAAGCACCAAGGCTTATTGTACAATTTAATCAGGCTAGCAAAGTCTGTTTAAAAATTATAAACTTCAGATTTGAACCACAGGATTTTTATTGGCCCCCACGTTCCTTCCTCCTCTCGGCTATTCCCCACATCCCTGCGCTATGACCATGGCCGCTGGCTCAGATGCTCGTACACACATCTTTCCGAAATCCAATGCAAAAAAGTCCCCTTCGAAGTTCAGAGGCCCAAGAAGACCAAACAAAAAGAGAGCAGAAAGGAGAAGGCCGTGTTCAATCCACTGCTTCTCCTTTTTTTATGGGCACAGGCCCACGACAGTGCTCAATCTCAAGTCCACGCTAATCTCTGCCTTTGCATGTTGACCTGGCCTTCCTGACCAATGCTTATTTAGTAAAATCTGAGACGTTTTTTTATCATGAAGCTTGAGATAGCCTGAGGTCTCGTTTCCAGCAGAGACTTGGGAACCTTAACATGGAACCCTTGATATAAGTCTTGGGCCCCATCACTGTTATATAATCCCACCAACTTCACCATCATAACCCTTGCCACCTTGGAAACCCCCTTCTCTTCATTCTCCAAACAACATTTTTACCACCAGAAAAGATATGCGAGAGGAGGTAACAAGCTTAAAAGGGAGCCTCACCCGACTAAAGATAGGCGTTACACACATAAACTATTGCAAATAGAAATTCTCTTAATCAAGCCAGGAGTAGAATCCAGTTCTCACGACTGAATTCACTCATCTCCATTTCACTCCATTTTCCCATTCACAAAGCCATCGCTGAGCATGAATGGGGACACAAGGGTCTTTCTTCCAACCTGCATTGTTCTCATCTCTCCCCCCACTCAGGTCACTGGGAATTTGGCAGGTTTCATCAGTACTAGTCCTCACCTCACTTTAATCAGAATGGTACTTTTAGTTCTGTTTCAAGTACCTGACTTGATCTCAGACCTGCATGATTTTCTGAATAGAAACAAGGCATAAGGGAAGAGAGGCTGGAAAAGGAAGAAGACTGAGCGACGCTGGGAACAGGATGTCCAGTTAGAATCTGCAGTCAGTCGCCTGCATAGAGACTTCCCAGGAGGACCCTTTCCTGCATCCTCATGACGAGAGCAGCTGAGACTCGATTCCTGTGATCTCACTGTGTGCCAGGGCCCTTAAAGAATGTCTCTAGGGCTTCCCTGGTGGCGCAGTGGTTGAGAGTCCGCCTGCCGATGCAGGGGACACAGGTTCGTGCCCTGGTCTGGGAGGATCCCACATGCCGCGGAGTGGCTGGGCCCGTGAGCCATGGCCGCTGAGCTTGCGCGTCCGGAGCCTGTGCTCCGCAAGGGGAGAGGCCACAGCAGTGAGGGGCCCGCGTGCCGCAAAAAAAAAAAAAAAAAAAAAAAAAAAAGAATGTCTCTATCCCTCACAACTCCACATGGTAGGTATGGTTATCCTCATTTTACAAAGAAGATAGAAACCATGGCACAGTGAGGTTAAGTAGCATGCCAAAGTCACACAACCAGGAAGTGGAAGAGTGACTTGAACCCAGGCCTTTTGACCCACAAACACATGCTCTTTTCAGAAGATCCCGCACTACTTCTCTGACCAATAGCTGCCTGACTTCCTGGTGTCCTCCCCTTTCTTCATGTCACAGATGTGTCTACCAGGGGGGAAATGGCAGGAGAAGAGGAAGAAGGCTGAGTTCAGCACTGACTTAGAGCTAAGCTTAGGCATGTACAGGGGGCAACCCTCTGCTCTGTGCCTGGCATACACATGGAATAGACTTGTGCTACTTCTTTTATGCCATCAAAGCCCTACCTCCCCCTTCACCTGCTAATGCTAATATGTGAGGCATGGCTCCAGGGACCCTCCACAGAGGGCAAAGCTACCACTAAGGCCATGCCCCAAGGAATGTAAAACATGGACAATCACCAAGATAGCCCATTGACAAGCACAGCCATGAGGCCCCTGATGGTCCTGACGGTGGAGGAAAATTTGTCAGTGATGGCAAGCTAGACCTTGTGTGGACTGGACCCAGGGGGTTAGAGCTTGTGTGAACTGTGGCAAGTCTGACCCTTAGTTTTCACATTGATAAAAGCAAAACACACACACACACACACACACACAAGTAGAGGTAAGTCTAAGGAACACTGAGTAACAGCAGCGAACTGTAGCACTGTCGATATCCTGGTTGTGATATTACTAGAGTGTTGTCAGATGTCACCAATGGGGGAAACTGGGTAACGGGTACGTGGGAATCTCTGTATTACTTCTTACAAATTCATGTAAGCCTACAAGTACCTCAATAAAAATTTCAATTAGAAAACAACAATAATCAAAACAAAAACTCCAAACAAAACAAAACAATCACCGAACAGCAGAGCTAATGATTCTTTTTATCCTTCTGGGTTGTCATGGGGAGGAAGTGAGGTACTACTATAAGTCTGACCAAGGATCATAGCTGGGCTCATGCCCCTTGCCCTGCCTCTCTGTCAGTCATTTCAGGACCTTTCTGATTATAGGTGAACACCTTGGAGCCAAGTCAACATAAATTGTAATGCTCTAAAAAAGAAATCATGCTCTCTTTATTCCTGAAGAGTCTCAAGCACCCACTTGGCAGTCATCAAACTCGGCACAATGACTAATAACCTTCACTAGTGGTTTCGTTTCAGCTCTGGGTAATCCCAGCCCCACACTACCCGCCTCCTCCCCGCCAAATAGGCACAGTTGTGATCTTTCCCTGTGCACAATTAAGCTGGATCCATAAATACATACTTTACAATAAGGCTACTACCCTGGAATTTGGCTGAAGAATAGGGATATTGTCTGGTAAAATTATCTTTCTAACAAGCACATGTAGTTTTGCCTTTCAAGTTTCTCGAAGGTTTTAAATAGCCTTCAATTGCATCTAAAAACTTAAGTTTATGTTAAAATTACAGAAACATATCAAGAAGTTGTGCAGTCTTTGGGGGGGAGAATAAATTCAATTAAAAATTCTGTTCTGAATATGAATACAAGTGGACAAAACAGAAATGTCTCCTGCATTTTTAGGACCACTTTATGCATCTTTATATCTCACTGAGGACTCCTTACAGACTGCACATGGAAACTAAGAATTTCACAAGAGGAACATTCATGCCAAAAACAAAAACCAACTTTTAAAGTGAGAAAAGACACGTTCCCCTTCACCCTCCTCCATTCATTTCTTTCAAGGCACTAATTCATCTCGAATTCAAATGTACTTTTCTCTGAAAACTTATGTCAAATACCGTTTAACAGAACACGGACACAGACGCAGAACTTTAGAGCTGGAAGGGACTTCAGAGATCACCTGAGATTGGTTCCACGTGGGGAGGAGGGGCTTGTCACCCACCTTGTCTGCTCCCTCATTTTGAAATGAAGCCCAGATGCTTTAAGGGACTCGCTCAAGGTTCACCAGAATTAGCACTCAGGCCTCCTGACCTCCACCACATCATGCCGTTTCTTCCAAAAGTTATCTCCCCCTTCCATCTCTGCCCAAAAAAGGCGAGAGGGGAGAAGATCCATAAAAAGTCATGATTAATTATATCCAAAACATGCATGAAATAAATAAACATAAACACCTTTCTGGTGCGTGCCCCATGCCTCAATACGTACCAGCTGTATGATGGTCAAGACTGAGCCAGAGAAGTTTTAGAGCAGCCAAGAGTCGGGGATTACTCTCTCATTGGTCTGGCTCTCTAGTTGCGGAGGGCTTCGGCTAAGAACTATCTAATAATGCTGGATGGTTTCAGAAAGCATTCAGCACAGGCAGAGCATCACAGCACTAAATATATTTTATGAAACGCACAGAAGTGTGGTCATAATTTTCAAAACGTATAAGTCTCTCTCTCTCTGGGTACCCTGGATCGTTAGAACATTAAGAACACCATCGACTGTCCCTCTCTCCATTTATTTCATGTTAATTCCTTACTCACAAATATTAACTAGCTGTTTCTCAACAAATCAATCCAGAAGTTTTCATCATCTCTCCCACAACTAGAGAATCTCATCTCGAAAATAATTCAAGAACATACAGGTTTGAAAGTTAGCACGGGATTAAGTTAATTGTCACGTGAAAGAGCAGGAAGTTAAAATTAACCGCTGTTAGCATTAACTGAAATAATAGGTGAAAGGCTGTAGCTGCTTTGGGGGATCATCATCTATTACTTTAAAAACCGACAGTACATTCTTAATAATAAATGCAATAGTACAACTCTTCCTACTCAGCATGACAAACCAAAGGGTTTTCCAGGCATTTGCAATTCACCAGTTACACCCAAAAAGTCACCCCCACTCCCACTGTCACTTCACTTCGACCTTTTATGAAAAGACAACCGTTTTGAGCCATTTAAGAAGAGAAAGAGAGAGAATCCTCGTGGAAAATAATACACAGCTGTGATAATATCATGTTTTTTTAAAATACCATAATATAGTTTTACTTTTAATAATAAAAGATAAAAAAGGGGCGTCTGTGAATAATTAGAGATTGCAGTCTGAAGCCAGTTACAGTCACTGCAATTGATAATAAACTGAAAACCCCTTGAGAGCAGGTAAATGCTTTGCAACCCTGACCCCCTTGCTCTCACATTACTTAACTACCCTGCGGTTCTTGCATTACATCACCATTCAAGCGATTGGTTCCTGCATTTTAACTCTCTCCCTGTCTCCTCCGATTAGGATCGACACCGCAGCAAAGAAACTTCGCCCGAGTTTGCTTTCTCGCTTCGCTTTTTATTTGTGGCCCCTTATGCTCCAATCCCTCGGGCTCGCGCTGCTTTTGTGTGTGTGTGTGCCCAACCCAGCCTCGGTTCAACTCATTCAGGTCGCTGTACTAGAACAAAAACTCTGATCCAAGTGAAAAGAAATGCCTCTTCGGGACCAGAAGAGGAGCAGAGGGGCTGGGGAAAGAGGAGAAGGAAGAAGAGGAGAAACAAAGACGGGCAGAAAGGGGAGAAGGGGGAGAGACAGAGGAGGAGGACGACGACGAAGACTCAAGAAAAGAAGGCAGTAGGGGCCAAAAAAAAAAAAAAATCTATAAAATCGGAAAAAAGAAAATAAAATTAAAAACAAACCTCATGGACATCACTGAGGCTGAATTCCCTCCTGAGGTGCAGAACATGAGAGCTCTGGAATGAGTGTGTGTAGAATTTGAGCCAAGGCTTAACTAGCCTGAGTGAGTCACATCCTTCCCACTTGATTCCAGGCCAAGCGATGATGTAATGTGCTGGCCCTTCTCTTGCGCCCAGCTCTGGCTCTCTCCCTCCGGCTTGCTCGCTCTCTTTCTCCTGGGCTCGCCCTCCTCCCCCTTCTCCTTTTTAGCTCAGTGCTGGTGAAGTCACCATTTAAATCTGGCAGAACTGAAGCAGAAACTTCAATGTAACCAAAACAGCCCCAGGCCGAGTTCCAGACTCAGGGAGCCTTAGTGGTGCAATTGCCCTTAGAAACGAGTAAACAGAGCCGGGAAACAGTACCGCCTGGGGATGGCCCAGCAGCTGCCTGGGACTCAGAGGGGGACCCGGAGTTCTACGGGCAGGGGTCCACTGGTTCCAATTTTCTTTTCTTTTTTTTTTAATGCTGGTTAAAAAAAAAAGAAGAAAGTCCCTGAATTTGGTGAAAGGGAAATAACAGTGGAGACACAGGCAGAGGTGGAGACGAAGAGGTGGAAGAGCAGGTTGGAAGGATAAGCAGGAAAAACCAGGACAGGCCACCAGCGCAGGCTTTCTTCAGAACCAGGTGACACGTTTCCATGACCCACAGCCCTTTTTTTTCCTGGAGCTGGATGGGATTTTCTGTTGCTCAGTGCCAACCACCAGCCCTCCAGAGATCTGTCGCATCTGACCTCCCTGTCAGCAAGGGCAAACCCACTCTGGGCCAAACACTCGCCTGCGTGTGGAGCCATCCAGAAGGGGGAATCACAGTCCCTGCTCGCTTGGCCCACGCTGCTGGTCGCTTTTATGTGCAGAAGGGAAAAGGACCCTCGTTGCAAAACACAGACCTCATTTTCCTGAGATTAGCACTCCACTCTCAGGTGAGTCATTCGAAGAAGAGGGAGTTAGAATACGTTCACCCTCAAAATGAAGACAAGCTATGGGTCTCCCCCACTGGCTGGGGGAGCACTGGTGTGGGTGGGGCCGTCTGTGAGGATACTGGGAGGGCAGTGTGTGTGTCTCTTTTGTAATGACAGAGCAAGGAAAAACAGCCTGGGGTGGTTGTGCGGGGGAGTCAAACATTATCCTTCACAAATGACAGTGAAGCCCTTTAAATGGCGGAATTCTACCCCTCACTTCACACCTCTCCTGCTCAGGACTTTACCTAGAACTGTCCAGACACTTGGCCGCTTTGTTAGCACAGCTTTTTAACTCTTTCTTCTCTCCGTTTTCTCGTCCCCTCACCCTTAATGTCTCCTTCAGAAAGAAAAGAAAAAGTAATTTTAAAAAATGGGAAGTTCGCTAGAATTTTTTTTTTAAATGCCACAAAAGCAGAAGAAAGGCATGGGGTTGCAATTTATTTTTTTTTTCAAAAATAATCATCTATTGCTTCTCGTCGCTTTTTGTGATCAGTGAGTTGACCAGGTGATACAAATGTTGGTCTCTTCGCCTGTGGCCAAGCAGAAAAGATCCCAACTTCTAAACTCTGCTTTCAGAGAAATCTCTTAGCTTCTTAAAGATATCTGCTGCCAGGGGACAGGGCTGTTCATCTGAGTCCCTTGGAATTTCAATCAGAGCTTTAGGGACTATCACCAAACTCAGAGTGAAGAGTTAAAAAGCAAGTTTTGCCCAACAGTCTCCCCACCCTGGAGGCTGGGGTGGCGAAGAGCTTTCTCCAGCAGTCTGCCCTGGAGCATGAAATCCCCAATTGACGCTGATGCCACAGTTGCTCCAGTGACACCTTTATCAAGGCAGGCAGCTCTGAATTAGAGGTGATCAGCCGTAATTACAGCTGGCGCCACTGAAGCCTGTGGCCTGACAGCGGCAAATGTGGTTGTTATAAAGTTTGGTCCGCCATGTCAGTGGCCTGTGTAACTCACTTACGTCTGACTCGCCGAGCAGCTACTGATTTTTCTTCTGATGCAGGGAATAAATAAAACAAAATCTCCAGTCGCTTCTACCACCCTTTCCACTTCAAGGCAGGATGATGAGATTTTATATAAATGACTTTCTCCTTTTTATAAGAGCCATCGACCATGCTGGTTAATATAAAGCTGAGGATTTTCACTTTCCCTTCTCCACTCCCTACAACTTGCCTTACTTTTCATATTTAAATGCTATTATTTTAGACATCAAAATGGATATGTGGTGCCGCTTTCCAAATTGACATCTTCCTGAACCACAAGGGGAAAATGCTCTCTATGGGATTTTTTCTTAGACCCTGTCCCAGGGACCGGGTTAAGCTGCTAGATGGTGCTTTTTGTTTCCTCTTTTTTTTTTTTTACTGAAGTAAGTAAAAGGGGCCCTGCGCTGTAGGTAAAGATTACATAAAGGTACCTTTCTTGTGCCTTCCTTGGAAAGTAACAAAGGAGATGGCAGTTTTGGCCAAAGCCAGGCACAGACCTCTCATGAGACACACCAGCATCTGTGCTCCTGCTGGGAGGAGGAAGAGGCCAAAGGTTCCATGGCAGCGAGGGTGCCTCTGATCAGGGGGTGACGTGACCAGTGGGTTCAGTGCTTCTAGCCAAACTCCGAGGGCCCGGTACCTGATGCTGAGGTGATGATGCCACTGGGCCAACAATGTGCAGGACACACTGACACTCTGATAAAACCTCTTTGGAGCACTGGCCGGAGTCAGAATTCAGAGTTCAAAGGGGTCTGAGTACTACATTTGCACTTGCCTTCTGAACATAAGTACCCTCCCCTTCACCGCCATTCCAAATCAGGCATTCTCACTGGCTGATGGGCTTCTCCCCACCTGAAAAGAAAGCCTGCTTTCCTATTTCCCTTCCTGTGAGCAGCTAATGATAGAGAATATCCTGTTCCCAAAAGGAAATTCCCCTCCGACTCAAGAGCTTCCTTTTTCACCCATTTGGCCCTCTCGTCGTCTCTCCCCCGCTAGCCCCCTCCATGTTCTAGTTGCTCTTCTGAATAAGGGGGGCTTTGAGGATCAGGGTTTTAAGATGCTGTAATTCCAGCGGGAGCCTTCTTAGAAGTAGCCCCTGGCCAACAGGCTAGGCCTCCAGATTAGCTGGCTTGCTCAGGAATGCTTACGACACCCTCCTTTCAGAACGTGTCCTCCTTGGGGAGAGGGTGGTGGGTACCGCGCAGCTGTTAGGTGTAACTCACATACTCGCAACTCCTGATGAAATGTTCGGCTCCGAAGAAGTGAAAACCTCTGAGATCTGAGCTCAGAGTTCAGAACGGATTTGGACTATCTCCAAAACAACCCACTAGAAAAGCACAACTTGGACTGCAGGACTGAAGAGCACAATAGCCAACTAAAGTAAATTTTGTGTGCCTGGGTGAATTTCTTAGCTCCAACACATTACGGAAACACACAGCAAATATAAGAAATGATAACGATCCTTCCTAGACAGAGCTGATATTTTTTTTTCTTTTAAGTCTTAATTTATTTTCCTCAAGGAAAAGCATATCGTCTTCTTTCAGACATTGTTTTTAAAATTTAACCCACGATTCCTACAGTCCCAGTGGAATTTGAGGGGCCAGATAATTTCAGAGTTAAATAAGCTCTAATGACTATCACATGTACCCAGCCATAAACCTAGTATTAAAAATTATTCAGAAAAAAAGTGGCATCTCTTCCTTTTTTAATTTATAATAACCATCCAGGTGGTTTTCTAAGGCCTCCTTTGCAAATTGCTTCCAGCGAACCTTCCGGTCACAGACCACTGCATACCCACATGGTGTCATTCAGCGTTCCCTTCAACTTGGGTGTCCCGTGTTTTCACAGTGGACAGAGGCTGAGGGGCTGCCTAGGTCAACCTGTGCAGCATGCTTCCTAAACTGTGTGCAAGCAGGATTCGCTGGTTTGGATGGCTAGGTCTGCTAGCGTCAGCTCTGGCACTCCCAGGGAGAAAGCAAGGGAGTGGTCAGCCATTGGTTACTTCTGTCTTGTACCTACTGTAATTCCTACATCCCAGCTCTGGCTCCAAGTACCCTCAGGCAACTTGCTGGCCTTCCTTGTGTCCAAACCTATTTTTGATATTCTGAAGGGGCAATGTTGAATGTGACAGACAAAGGAATGAATTTCTAATGATGAAGGCATCGGGAAGCCTTGGGGGTATGTATTGGGAGGTTATGAGAGACCTTCGATCAGCCCTAAAATATTATCATCAATTCTGCCTACTCATAGTGTATTTTTCCCCCTAACTTCTCCATCTGTAAAATGTGAATGTCGTTGTATCACTCGAACGCATCACAGTTATCTGAAAAGCAGTTGCCGCTCAATGGATATTTGTTGGATAAATGAATGAGTGAATGAATATATAAACTCCTCGGTTCAGGCATTACCTTTTCCGTGAACACCTTGCTGGACTCCCAGGCTGGGGTAGAAGTGTCCCTTTCTCTGGGCTTCTGGATCAGATTCTACCGTAGCAATAAGCCACTTATGGAAAGTACCCATTCCATGCCTGTCTTCCTTGGGAGTCGTTAGCTTCTTCAGGGCAGAGAATGGGCTGATCCATCTCAGTTCCCCTCGCTCTTAGCAAGCACCTGACTCCCATACAGTAGGTCTTCAAGGAATGCGACTGAACTGAGCGATAGCAGCACAGGCTGTTCAGTCTTCCCTGAATATGTTCCCTCCTAAAAGTCCTTTTCCCCTTGTCCATTCCTACACCTCTTCTGTGGCTTCCTTAAGATCTGGAGCTTCTAGAATACCTGGAATAATAATAATAATAAATACCAGAAAATGTATTGGTTGGCCTTGTCCATCCCTGCACTATGTCATTTCTCCTCTGGGGGCCTTAGATTCCTCTTGCTTCCCTTTCCCAAAATCCACATGGCAGCGATGCCAGTATGAGCACCCTGAGGTTTTTATTATCAGAGCAGCTGACATTAGACTATTTCCGCCAATTTCTTATATAAAGTATCCAGGGGAATTGAAACTCTAGGTGAGAGGAACTGGCATTCTCCTATTGGTTGGCATTCTCATATGGTTGCCGGGTCACCCTAAGGAAAGGGAAATTGCCACTGAGACTTACTCATCCCTAAAGAATGGTGGCGTCAGTTCTTTTTCTTTTTCCTGTTTTATTGTCTTACTGAGAAGTAATTGACATACATCACTGTTTAAGACAGCGTGAGGGTCTAATTTACATATATTGTAAAGTGCTTGTGTGGTGTCTGTTCTAACCAGCAGTTCCTACAACTCAAGGTTAGGACTACAGGAAGAACACAATGAAAATGGTGGAGGACAGGAGGTTCAAATGTCTGTGGGTAGAATTATAAACAGGATCAGAGGCTAATGGTGTTGCCAGACTGCACTGAATTCATGTTCTGGTCTTGAGCGGAGCCAGGACATGGCTGAACAGGACCGTCTGGGGAATAATCCTGCTGTGCTCAGGAGAGGTGGGCGCCTGACAGTGTGGGAGAAAGAGGCCTCTACCGCAGGCTCAGTAGATAACCTTGGTTAGGAGAGGTTATCTACCAAAGTCCCATTGTCCCTGTAGACAAAGTGTGGTGACTGGCCTCCTCTAGGGTGGAGCAAACGGGAGGCCTAGGGTGCAAATTTTAAGGAGGCATGCACTCCTGGAGGCATTCAAGGGCAGGGCAACAGCTGCACAACCTTGAGAGTGGGTGCCCCACTTGCCTCCTTGGTCCAGGCCCTGGGTGGTGAAGACTTACTGCTCTCTGTGTACTTCATGAGCACCAGCAGGGCTAGGCAAATGATATCAGGAGAGGCTCTGGGTCTACCCGGCCAGCTGGGGAGAAGTGGGTGATGCCTGCAACGGACTGGACTTTTCCTCGGAAGCATCACTTCCGTCAATCTTTCCTTCTTCTCAATTCCATGTCTTTTAGCTTGCCATTCTATTTTCCCCACTATAATTGTTGCTTGTGTGAAACATCAAAATTATGGCCTTGTCTATCCTCTCTGTTAAAATTTGCAGAAATTGATACTTTTCCTTGTTTTGTAGCTATTGTATGTCTCATTGCCACACACACATATATATATATATACACATATGTAGACATACATATATATGAACATACATATATACACATATATTTACATATACGTACAATAGCTGACTACATATATATGTATGTCCGGAGCCTGTGCTCCGCAACAGGGGAGGCCACAGCGGGGAGAGGCCCGCGTATCGCAAAAAACAAAACAAAACAAACAAACAAAAAGTAAGAAACGGAGTCCCCCTCTCTCAGGTAACTGGATGGTGCTGCCTGCCTCACACCCCTCGCCTGGTCTTCACCACCTCCTCGTCACACCCTGAAATCTCATCAGGGCCCACATCCTGAGCCAACACTGCAAAGTTCATACCTACCGCTCTCCTAGAGCCCTCACGCTGCTGGTTTCCGAGGCTCCTTCTTTCTTGCTGGGTCTCCTCGTTTCACCGGGAGGAAAACATGTGCCTACCGGAACCTGACCATCCTTTGCTGAGAATTCCTATCTGGGATGCTACCCCTTTGCATAATTTTAATTAAAACACTGGGTGTCTTCTTTGTAAATAGTGACCCCCAAATACTTTGCAGTTGCACAAAAAGGCTTTCTGAAAAAGAAGACTTAACTTGTTTGGATAATAGCCCTGAGGGTATACTCTTATTAGCTGTTTTCATTGTTAAACATTTTAAAATGAAAAAACAAATGCAAAAGTAAGAATGAATTTGAAGAGGTTTTGAGGGTACTAGAAATAAAAAGGAAGGCTTAAACTTGGAAATTGTACTTGCGGTTGTTTTTCTTTTCACAGAGATTCCAGCTATAGGTTCTGTGTGTATTTAATAACTGACCTCCCCTTACTCTGAGGAGAGTTCACCAGCACTGATTTATTCAGAGGGTTCTGAGAGAAGAATGAGCCCTCCAACACTTTTCCCTGGAGGGGATGAGAGGAATTTTTTTTTAACCCCAAACATGAAGCTCTGGGGTCTTCCAAATGAAATTATCTATGTTTTTAGTAACAGAGCCCCTGAGTTAAAAAGTTGGTTTTGATAAGAGAGAATAAATGAAAGAGAAAACTGCTGACATAATATTTTGGTTTCCAAACCCGCTTCCACATTCTACTTTCCCTCTCAGGCTTGTACATGACTCTGGTGTCTGTATTTACACCAGAAATCCCAGAGAGAAAGGTGCAGTTAATCCTGCCTTATGCTGAAATTCAGATCTAGACCTTTAAGATGACAATCATAGTGACACTTTCATATGCACGGCTATGTGTTCCTGTCTTTCTAGACATGTAGCGCTGTACGATTCACAAATAACTTAGTCTTGTCCTCTCCATTCCTCTGAGAGAAAAAGTAGATGCTATGATGTCCAAGGGGTCTTTAGGTTTGGAGGTAAAAGATCCTAAATTTCTCATTCTCCATAGCTTTAGAATTCCTCTGACATTAATAGAAATAGGAAAGAATGAGAGACTCAAGTACCATCTGGGCCAATCTGAGTTCCCAATGTTCCCACCCAAACTGGAAAGCATGCTTTTAAGTTGGTGTTGGAACATGCTTTTCTGGAGCAACAATCCTCCTTGAGAATCTCATAAAAACTGGGAAACCTCCTTTTAACCATGGACCCCAGGTTAAAAATCCCCAAGAAAAAAGCATGCTCTCTTTGTATTAAACTTAAGCTATGCCCCTTTTACAGGGAAAGAAAAGCAGGCATGCACAGATGAATCTCAATGCTTTGAAGGCTAACCCCCAGCCAGGTACTATAACCAACCAGCAGACCGGGGTGTTTTTCTAGTTCAGTGGTTTTCAGATTTGGTGTACCTGAGACCAGATTAAAATGCAGATTCCCAGGTGCTGCCTCAAAGATTCCAACAGCCAAGGTGGGGCCTAAGTATATGTATTCTTAAGCAAAACGCCCCAGATTTTGATGCTACTGATCCATAGACCACACTTGAAGAAGACTGAATTCTATGCGGTCATCCTTGGTCCCTGAAATAGTACAAGCAAATAAACTAACTAAATAAAAGAAAACAAACAGAAATACCTGTGTATTTTCCCTGCTGTTCAGGCTCTCAAGGAGCTGTGATTTTCTTTCACCTTTTTTTTTAAGGTAAAAAGCAGAATAATCTGCCCTAAAATGATCAAGTCTTTAAAAACCAGCTTTCCCAAAACAGGATGCCTAAAAAGGATGGAAACAAAACATATGTGTTCACAGTAACATAACGCCATCTAAACAGTCTATGGAATTATGGTCTCCAGGACCCCCGATAAGATTAGGGTTTCCTGACCTGTGGCTGGTGTAGCAAGGCATTTCTGTCCTATGTTTACTATCAATGCTTCCAGATGTTTACTTTGCAATATTCCCAGTCTCCTAATGACAATCACAGGGAGGGTACCTTGGGGAGGGGAAGGAAATATTAGTGGTAACTGACGAGTGTATTGCATGGTGCCAGCCCACCACAACTTTGGCATAACTTGGTTATCTTCTAGAACTTTAATTGAACATCCAACAGTGGTCCTGGTTCGGTATACAACAGAATGCTACCGGTTTCTGCACAGGGTCCCCTTCTCTGGGGTTCTTTTCTTTCTCCAAAGGATCTTATCAACGTTTTTCAGAAGTCTTCTATTTTTAACCTCAAAAAGTGCCAGTCCATCCACAGACCCAAAAACAAGAGTGACCGATAAAGGGGAATGAGGATTATGACCTGTGAGTCATCAAGGGCTGCATCTACTGCTAAGTGGGAATTAAGTGTCTGAATTACAATGATGGTCCTTGTAATTTCTTTTGGACCAACTCTCTGTCATATTAATATGGTCACAGCACCATTGAAACAGCTATTGAAATAGACACCACACACCCAAGCAGGCGACAGACAAAAGGAAAAACCTTGGGAGGTGCCAAATGTCTGGGAAATAATGCTGCAACAGAGGTAGCAATGCTCTAAGAGATAAAGGGCAGTGAACATCAAAAATAATGATGGCTATGGCAAAAGCAAAGAGGTCTCTCAAGCATTTCTTTGGTCACTTACTACCCTTCTAGTCAGGGGCCATCCTACCCCTTTCATTCTGACACTTGTTGAAGCTTTTTACATCCACTTACTCAGAGGAGCTTCCTGTTGACAAAAGAGGAAGGCTTCCAAGATTTGGGGAATGAAGAGATACTGATCATTATTAATGACTCTCATCTTTGAATGAAATAGTTTGGGAGTAGCCATCTTCTTTAAAGTTCTGGATACTTTCAGAAATGAATACTCTATAATTGCCAGCAAACTGCGCTTTCCATTTGGTGAAAAAAAATCCTTCTTGTTGATTTCTCATAGTCCAGCCCAGAGTCTTCCCTGTCTCAAATCTGAGATGCTTTTGTGTGTGAGAGCGCATGTGCACCTTATTTCAAACTGAAACAGTATCCTCCATGCAAGGTTGCATAGGGTAGCACAATTTTGCAAGGTTAGATGGTTTTGAGCCTGGAAGGCCCCATAACTCAGTCTGGGGCAGCTTCATTTTAATTTGTCAAAAGTTTCTGTTATTTTAACAAAGGCTATTTGGTGTTACCGGATATCTCTTGGCCTGGCCAAACCTCAGCAAAATTGAGATCCTTTTGTTTCTCTCTCGTCTCCTCTTTCAATATCTCTGTCTACATTTCTTGATGCCCTTTTGTTCTTAACTGGTTTCAAGTCATCTCACAAAAGATTTTAGCTGATAAAGGCAAATTTGTGGCATAGTACAGACTGAGAACTCAAGGAAATGCAAAGCCATAAGGTCTTAGGATGGTATTGGAGGCACCAGTACAGAAAATGGGAGGGAAGTGTATCGGTAGAAGGATGCTGCTGAGTCTTAGGTTCTAGGTTTCAGAGACACAGCAGAAAGCAAAACCAACAAGGTCTCAGACTTCAGGGAGACAGCATTCTAATGGATGGAAAGAGATGATAAACTAGTAAACAAACAAATAAATAATTACAGATAGTGAGAACTCCTACAAAGTAAATAAAACCTGGTGATGAGATGGGATACTGGGTGTGGTGAAGTCTTTCAGATAAAGTGTTCGGGGACGTCTGCTCCAAAGAGATGACATTTTACCTGAGAATCAAATAAGGACATACAGAGGTGTAGGTATAGATATGGGAGAAAAAGTGTGCAGAGAGAACAAACTGGATTGATGTGCTAAGACAGGAAAGGACTGTATGTGTTCCCTGCAGGGAAAGAAAGAAGGCCACCAGGGAAAGAGAAGGAGAGTGGAAAGAGAGAACCTGGGAGAGGTAGGTAGGGGGCTTGCAGACCATAGCAAAAAGTTTCTATTTTATTTTAAGGCAGAGAGAAGCCATTGGTAAGTCTACAGAAGGGACTGCCATAATCCAATTTGTATTTTTAAGAAGTTGCATTAATTGCTGTATGGAAAATGGACCGTCAGAAGGTAAGAATTCAAGTTTGGGGAACGGTTGAGAGATTTCGCAATAGTCTGGAGGAGTGGCGATGGGGGCTTGCGCTAGGCTGGTAGCAGAACACGTGGGTGAGAAGACCGCAGAGCCAGGAGAGACCGAGGTGAAGCCAGCAGCACCTGTGTGGCCACAGGAGCAAGGAAGAGGAGGCAAGGAGGACTCCACATTTTTGACCCGATCAAGTGGGTAAATGCTGTTGCTATTGACCTTGATGACCTTGATGACCTTGATGAAGAAGACTGGTATTGTAGATGACTTGCAGAGGGGGGAGACTTTTGCTCTGAGTTAAATCTGAGATGTCTAGTGACATACAGAAGGAAAAATCAGGAAGGCAGAGGGGTAGGAACATCTGAGCTCAGCACGGCAGTTAGGGCTGAAGACATCCATTGGGCATCAATTCCAATGCATTATCTCGAAAGCCACAGACTGGGTAAGTCTCAGAACTGAGTCATGCAGGCCGCTCTTACAGAAAGAGGAGGGCAGAGAAGGATCAGTTAGTGAGGTAGGAGTAAAATCCAGGAAGGAGGCAGGGGAGAGCCCTGAAGTCAGTATAAGTACAATAGTCACTTCAGGTGACCAAGGAGTACAAATTTACTGAGAATCACGTATCCAGTCCCTCCTGTGGCTGTGCTCTGCCTAGGAAAAGATGAAAAGGCAACAGAGTCAGCTGACTGAGGGAATCAGCTTCCTTTGCCCTATCACCTTCCTGCAAGCACTCTACCCCTTCTCCCCAGGCTTGTAAATATCAAGAAAGAAATTACTCTAATGCAGAGAATTTGAAGATTTTATTTGCCAGCAACAAAAGATAAGGAGCTTTAAAACAATTCTACATGGGGCCAAAGCTTTTAGATACCCTCTGCCTGGGTACTTTCCCCTTTACAATTCACTGTTCTTGAATGAGTTAAAACATGGCTCTAACACTCAGATAAATATGTGTAGTTTTTATTAGCAAGAGATAAACTTCCTGTCAACAGAGGCTTCTGCTTTACCCATTACCATTTTTGAGATTTAGCAGAAATGATAAAATTGAAACTATCCATGAGCTTTAGATGGAGAACGTCTTTTGCCTCAAAAGCTAGGGAACAAGATTAAAAAGAAAATCCTAAAACATGTTTTGAAACAACAAACTTTACTGTATGTGATTTTAAAACCTCTAAGACATTTCTCACTTGGAGATGGTCCCAGGTCAGTTTGGGAATGTGGGCTGCCCAACAGGTTGTAAGAGGCTGCTTTCCAGCAGATGTTTTCTAAAGAAAACAAATATCCTGGGACACGTTTTAAAATGGGGAGGTCCTTTGCAATGTGTGATACTATTCATTCTATTAGACCTGGAGGCCCTGGATTGTTTTCAAAAATGGAGACACATGAGAAATTTACCACCCCAAATTTCAAAAACCAAATAATACATCTTAAAATTGGAAAGTTAAATTGTGGATGTTTTTATGAAAATCCTTATGTTGTTCCAGGTAAATCCAAATTTTCCTAAACAGTAGTGGCATTGGGTTTAAATAAATCTGTCCCTCCTCTGCAGATGGCCTATATTGACTTAGAAAGAGCAATGGAGGGGAAGGATGGGGGGTGGGGGGGGGGTCTTGGGGTGCAGGAAGCCAAGGTAACTGTGAGTCTAAGGGTTACAATGTTTAAATGTGGGAGAAAAGCAGGGAAATATCCTAAAATTTTCAAAGCATTGTTAACACAACCTCATAAGGTGTTAGACCATGAAGATTCTAAAGACCAACTTTCCTCATTATGCAGGTGAGAAAAGTGAAGTACAGAAAAGGGTCATAAGCTCAAAATCACCCCAGGCCCCTGTGCCTATTTCAGAGCTCTTTCTACTACACCCTGGGCGAGAGGCCTGGTATCTCTGTGTTGTGGAGAGACAGTCTCATTGTGTGATCTTCCTTAATTCGTTCTTGGCTTTGGGCTCTTGCGAGGGGAGGCTGTGCTCTGAACAAGATGTCAGCTGAGGGGCACTGGAAATGGCCCACTGATTCAACAGCTAGGGCCCAGGGCATTTCCCCTTAACTGAGTCAAGACGGACAGTCTCTGTCAATCAGAATTTGTCAGGGCCTATTTCATAGCGCATTATTAAATGCCCTGATGTTTTTGTAACCAATAAATGCATTATGAACAGGACACTTTTCCTGCAGTTCTGTACAACATCCTGGCTCTGTTCTTAGAAGTGGATGAAAAGCAATAGGGACTCTGGCCACAATCATGCCAATTTATATGTTACAAAGTAATTGTTACCTCATTTAATCATCCTAGAACTTTTCCCAAGGAGAAAGCTGAGGTCAGAAAGGTATAAGGACTAGACCAAGAGCACAGTTACTAACTAGATCCCAGGACCTCTAAGTGTGGTGTTTTTTCCATAATATAATTTTTCTGGAAAACTACTAATTTTTCATAATATAATTCCATAATATAACTTGTCTGGCCTCCTGGATGTATGTTTTTTAATTTTGAAAAGTGATTTTTGTATTTGGTTAGCTGGGGTGGTCGGAACTCTTGTTTTTTCCCATTCATTATGTTGGTTTTTTTTTTAATTGTGGTAAAACAGACATAACATAAAATTTACCATTTTAACCTTTTTTAAATGTACGCTTCAGTGGCATGAGGTACATGGTTGAACTTTGGAGGTAGAAAAGAATAGGGAAGTGTAATAATAATTATTTAAACATAAAAACTAATCAGTAAATCCTTACTACATGCCAAGCAATGTGCTAAAAGCGAATCTGCAATTTCTCACTAAATAAACGCAAACCTTGCTTCAATTCTCATCTCTCTTTTACAGATGAATAAAGTTCAGAGAGGTAAAGTAACTTGCCCAAGATCCCACAGCTGGCACGTGGCAGAGACAAGTCCCAAACCCAGGCACTTGATTGACGTATTCCCACTCTAATCCACTACACCTTGTTGCTTTTCCTTTGGGGTCGCTGTTAAACAAAACAAGAACTGAAAGGCTCAATTCTTCTTTCTTGGCTTCATTATCTGGTTTGAACCCTCACATGTAGACTGGCAACTGAGTAACCCAAGTGTTACCAGAATTTAAGAAGAAGTATTGGAGACAGGGAAGAAGACCAAAAGTCTCTTGCTTGTCTCTTGACAATCTGCAAAATTAGGATTGCTCTCTTCTAGTTGAAGCTAGCGACATCTAAGGTACCCAAACTATGCTTATGCTAAAGCTAGTTGTAAGAGAGCCTCCGTTTTTTGAGAAGAGATCATGGAAAGCAGGAAACATTTCTAAATAGGAAGTGTCTGTATTCATTTTGCAATAAATGTCACTAAATAACTCAAGCAAACTAGTACACATTTTGGGATAAGAGATTGTTGTAGGAAATGTAATTATAACTTCATCAACAAAGCAGGCTGTTATAGACTGATGGAAAACATACATGCACACCATATAAATATGTACACACCTGTATATTTCTATATTAGCAAACTCCTGTTGTCTTGACTTGTATAGATATGTCCTCTCATGCTTTTGAGATGGCACATGGGAAATAGGCAGAATTAGAAACAAACTTTGGACAATTACCTCATATAAGCTACTCTGGGTACAAGTATTCGTGGATGAAATATGTTTATATTATGTTTGGATAAACTATCAGCTTCTCTTAATCTGCATTAATGACTATAAAAATATTTCCAGAGACAGAAACACGGTAGCCCCTAGAATCCCAAACTCAGGTACATGGTCTTAATGGAGAGGTACACTTAAAATCACCTATTAAAAGGCAGTGAACTCAAACAAGCCTTTTTCAAATTCTGTGCTAACTGGTCTTAAAAACGTTTTACTTTCTATCACATGCAGCAAGAATATTCAGAGTGACATCAAGGGAAGGGGATAGCGGGACAACTGGTACAGAAAGCAAGAAAAGAAGCCCCCAGGAGCTGGGAGTCCTTCGTGATCTGATGCCTGAGTCCCCAGAGCCGCCCTTGGCTTCCAGCTGAGAGGTACATCCTTATGGCGGGCACAGGAAGAAGCAGACCCCAGGAGCAGGTGAAATTACAGAAACAAAGATTCTTGACACAGGAAACAGACTTCCAGAGCTTACAGCAAAACAACAAATGCTTTACTTCTGTTCTAGGAGCCACAACAAAACCACGCCCTGATGGCCCAGATGTGAGGGTCCTGTGTTGGAGATAAAGTCCCATAGTGTTTTATTGTTGTTTCTTTTTATTTTGAAATAATTTCCAATTTTCAGGAGAGTCACAAAGATAATATAGAGCCTTTCCGTACATTCTTCATGGAGCTTTCCCTAATATTCACATCTTATTTAACCCTGGCACATTTATCAAAACTAAGAAACTAACACCGGTTTGATACTGTTAACTACAGACTTCATCACTTTTTTCACTAATTTTTCTTCTTTCCCAGGATGCCATCAGAATGGGGCTTTCATAATTTTATTTCCTTGCTCAAAAACAAGCTTTCACGTGTTCACTGAAGTAAACTGTTCTTCAGTTATTTGGTTGCAGCCTATATTTTTAGAATCATTTGCCACTATTCACCAGCATAAATTCTATAAGGTTTGTTTGGAGCCAGACAGGACATGTTTGCTTTCTCTCAACACAGTCTCTCCTGATCTTTCCTACATCTACGACTTTGCTCACACTGTTCCTTCTACTTGAAACATTTTCCAGGACTCATGGTTCTATCCCTTCTTTAAGGCTCAAATCACGTGCTTTCTACTTCAAGAAAGCATTCCTGGTGCCTCGTGTCAGACGTGTTCTTTCTGGCCTAAGGATCTCTGGTGGGTGGAATTGGTGCATTTCTTGTGCTACACACTGGGAAGGGTCCCACCAAATGGGACATCAGAGCAGGGCAGGGTGGAAGGGCAAGGCCTGGGCAGCTGAGGTCAGTAAGAAAGGAGACCCTGACCCCTGGAAGAGGGAGGTAACAGGAGTCCCTGGATGTAAGTATTGCTGTGAATTTGGGGAAAAAACTTCACACGCTCACCCACTGGTAAAACCCAATGCCTTCGAATGCTTGAGGCATACCAGTAGAATGTGGTTCCAATATAGACTGAAATCATATCATAAAAATAATATAGAAAGAGTAAGTTATTTCCTACATTCCATTACTCTAACTGGAATAAAGCCTGTTTTCACCCAAACTCTGTTTAGAGGAAAACCTAACTCTTTGTAAACATTTTTGTTCCAATTTTTGCATTTAGTTCTTTTCTTATGATATTAAAGATTGTAATAAGTAATTTTTTCTTTTGTAGTCATGCTTTAGGGGAAAACATATAAGTATTACTGACTATAGCAATTGTTTCATACCTCCATAATTCTACATTCAGATTTGCATAATTACAATAGAATTTTGTATAGTAACAATATATAATAAACATGATTACTAAAAAAATAAATAAAGTTTGACATATCCAGAGATGTTTTCAAAACCCAGAAAATGGAAAGGAATGTATGACGTGACCCCTCATATTGTAATGCAGAATGTTGATCTTTTTTCTGCAAATGAAAAGATGTGATATGCTTTTTATTAGTTTTCTTATATATCTTTTAGCATTCAGTTAGCAAAGAAATTTAATAAAAACTGAACAGTATAAGGTGAGATCACGCATTAGACCTAGGAAGGGAAACTTCATGAATTTTCTTTACATACCCTCACAATGAATTCTGAAATAAATAGAGTTTAATAAAGATTAAAATATGGTATAACCTGACTGTAGAGCATTTTATGAAAAAGTTTGATTTTTTTATATGACTATGCAATATTCAAGGCTGGGGAAATTATGCAAGAAGACATATAATTAACTTAAATGTGACTAAAAGGCAGACATGCAGTTTTTGAACCTTTAATTATCTTATTCACTGTAACTTCTTCTTTTTAAAGGCAAAACAAAAGTTTAGAAAAATCTATTAATAATAATTGAATATTTACCACTTGTAGTTTTTAAAAAGTCTAACACATCCTTCAAATAAAAGTATAAACATGGACTAATTTCAACTCCATTGAACAGATATTTGTTTTTGTTTCCTGGGCTTTGTCATCTTAAGGAGACAGGCTGGATGTGACTTCAAAAACAACTGTATAGAAAAATGTTTATTTTATTTGCAAACTTAGAAATATTTTGCAAGTTTACAAATAAACAGAACAAATTCTTCTCTTATGTAGCACTGAGAAGGTTTTTTTTTTAACTGTTTCATCTTTTTTCTTTTCTTTCTTTATTATTTTTTATATCATCCAATGGGATTTACTTAGAAAATGATTCCTATCCCAAAGAAAATATTTAGGCAGATTTATTCATATCCTTGGTTTAATGTGGATAGAAGCAGCCTAAGCATATTTCATTGAAGAAAGGAAATATTGCCACAGCTCCTCTTACATATTAACAAGTGCTTTATACTCCAAAAAGGTCAAAACACTCTATATCTTTAAGAATTTAAACATCCTCAAAACAGCAGCTTCTAGACAGGAACACAGTAGTATTTTAACTGCCAACAACAAAGCTTGATGGTAGTTTCAAGCAACTAGAAGGGCAGGGAAAGTGCTTACAAGAACACACACTAAGGACTAGTATCCTTGATGGCTCTGGCTGGCATTGCAGTGGTCACCCTGGGACTGATCAGGTCCACCCAGTGACAGCATACATCTGAGAACTTTTAGATGTGGCTGTGCAAATCATCTGGGTTTGTCTAGAATGGATCTTCTGGGGGCAAGTCAGAACTTTCTACAAGATCCCAAGAGCATCAATCCTTATTTCACTCTCCACATCAAAGGAGATCTCCAAATCTTGTTGCTGGTGACCCACTCGATCTAAGCAAAATTGATGGCAACCAGGCCCCAGTATACAGTCAAATAATTAGGGGCATCTTTGTGAGTTTCTTGAAATGGGATCTGGCCTGCAATGGATCACTTCTCTCCACCTTCTGCCGCTCCCTTCCTTTTCCTCCTCCCTTTCTCTGGGCCACTCCTACACTGCCTTTTACTTTAAATTACAAAAAAAATGTTTTAAAGCAAAAAAAGAGGCTTTGGACCGATTCTTGAAAAAGCTCCACCTGCATATATAAAGGACCTGTTAATGCCAGGAAAGGAAAGTGATTTGGGACTGACTCAAGGCAGGGAACTACCCACTGAATCATCGCTGACAGAGTTTCTTTGGAGGTCTCCAGGGTTTCTTTGGAGGTCTCCCGTAAGAACACCGACCTAGCCCAGCCCTGTTCAGCTTACGAGAGCTTAGCTGAAGGTGGTATGGCTGCCAGACACATTACTCATTGGGGATATTGAGTCATATACGTTTAGAAAGGGTGGGCACAGAACATTAAATATCCCTAAGGTGTTTTGCAGCTGGAATGATGCTGCTGAGCCACAGAACGATGGAGCTCAACTTCTAATTCTGGGTCTAAAGTGCACACCTAATCTTCATCACACTCGTTTCTTGTTTATGACCTAAACTTTTGGCAAACTGCCCCTTGTAACAGTGTTCACACATTTCCAAATAAGAATGTTTACTATTTTTTGAGAGGTGGAAATGAAAAAAGAGAGCCCAAAGTACATTTCCTTAGACAGTTCAGACCATTTGATCCATCCTGGGTGGAATGTCCTTTACTTGGGATTTTGTATATGTTTAAGCTGTAAGAAACATTCTTTGTTCTTCCTTGTGCTTTAGACCTGCCTCTTAATTCTACTTGGGTAAGTTAACCTCAGAAGTTAGATCATGTCCACAGTAACGTGCATGAAATTCTATCACATACTTCTGTCTTGCTCTCCATTCAGGTTGAATGCAATCTTTGAATACTGGCTTTGCAAGGCGAGGAATAAATCTATCTTTTCTTTCAACCACTGTTTGCTAAGACTTTATCGGTTCAAGCCATCCCCCCACCATATCCTTCCCAAATTCCTCTTTCTTATCAAAAGAAAAAAAAATTGATAGCGCTTGCTTGTCTGTTTTTTCCCTCTACCTTCTTTATAAAGTTCCTAAATACGTTCTTTCAAGTTTCATTTAAACTGGGGCATTTGGTAAGTCGATAGTTACAGCATGCTCACAGCTGTGGGAAAACTAACATTAAAAAATAACCAGCTCAGAAAAATGGCCCATGCACAACATCTTTGAGTTTTTATGTTTTATTAGCAATTTGGACTCATTACTGTTTGGGGGAGGAAGGAAGGAAGGAAGGTAGATGTTTCTGCAAGCTGTTTCTTTAATGTATTAAGCAGAGTTTTCCCATCAGGTTTAATGCAACCCTGCCCGGTCCTTTTAGATGGGCTACAGGAGATCCCGGAAATGTTGAGCATTGGCTCCCGTTCTCCTCCACCCCCCAACCCCCAACCCATACCTTTCACTCCTCCCCTATTTCGCATCACTGAAATTAATTATCCCAGAGCAGAGGTCAAACTGGGTATTTCATGAAGCTTCCATAGAAAAATGAGGTAACCTCCTTATCTCAACCCAATATGCTCTCTGATCTTTCCTAGCTTTTGTCTTCTTCATAGTCTTTTGGGCAACAGCAAGATTACACTTACAGCTACCGCAGTGTCACTGTGGTTTTGAATTATGACAGCCAGAAAGAGCTGGGTAATATTTAATAGCTTGAGATCACAGACGTTCCCGACACCATACTTAGCCAGGTCTGTCTTTCTTTCAGAACTCTCATTATTTGTACATGTTCTGTGACTTCTGGGGAGAATATACTATTTCTAAAACTCTCTTCTCCTTTCCTTCTTGCTCTTCCACTATTAATCACCTCCATCTCCCTACCCGAAAAAAGCTGCCCATTTTGCTATGGAAAAACATTAATGTAGACGAAAAGAGTTCTGTTTCTAATCTTTTATGCCTTTTGGTGAATCTTTGGGATATAAAAACAAACTGCATGCTGAAATAGCCTCTGTGGCAAGCCTCAGGAAAATCACCAATTATCACATTTGAGAAAATGTTAAATATACAGGCTTCATGCTTTCTAACTCAGTTGCTACTCTTTGCCCAGGAACACAGGAAGGAGAACGATGGAAAAATGGCAGGCACAAGAGTAATCAGAAGAATGAAATAGGAAATATCATTTATTTAAACCCTTACCTTCAGAGGAAGGAAGGAAGGAAGGAAGGAAGTGAGGGAGGGAGGGAGGTAGGGAGGAAAAAAGGAGGTGGGGAGGAAAGAAAAAAGCGACTTATAATATTTTTCTCTTTCCATAGACAAAACTATTTTTAAACTTCTATAAGGAATTGAAACTGGAAAAGATTTGGAATCTGAAATATCAAATTGTACTTGAAGGGCTGAATTAGCTCATTGCTCCTTGATTTTACACATAGCTGGAAGACAAGAATGTTAATTCCACCTCCATCAACAAGATGACTGGTCCAGCTTGTTTTTCATAACAAGGCTGATAGCTCTCCAATGGAAAGGTATTAGAAAGTAAGTAAGCAGAAAAGTCCTGTATGATGGGTTTCTAGGGCCGTACAGCTCTTAATTGAGGTCCTGAGACCAGCAGCATCAGCATCACCCGGGAACTTGTTAGAAATGCAACTTCTGGGCCCCAGTCCAGACCCACAAATCAGAATCTCTGAGGATGAGGCCTAGGAATCTGAGTAATTGCCTTCCAGGTAATTTTTCTGTGGGCTGAGAGGCACTGTAAACACCCTCCCCCCCCGCCCCAAAGATTTTTGCCTGCATTTGGGAAGGAATAGTAATGATCAATCCCTCGTTTGATAAAATAGTAGGAGTACTAAAGCACAAGAAAGAATGCATGACAAGGTGCAGAAGAACACATTTCTCCAAGGGGGAGGAGGGGAGGGAGAGGGATGGCCTGGGAGTTTGTGGTTAGTAGACGCAAACTATTACATTTAGAATGGATAAAAACAAGGTCCTAATGTATAGCACAGGGAACTATATCCAATCTCCTGGGATAAACTACAGAGGAAAAGAATATAAAAAAAGAATGTATATATGTGTATAATTGAGTCACTTTGCTGTACAGCAGAAATTAGCACAACACTGTAAATCAACTATAATTCAATTTAAAAAAGAACACATTTCTTATGAGCAAAGGAGAGAAGAGGGTAGAAAAAACGAGCACACACACATACATAAAAAGAGAAGATGAGAATCATTAAATTCCTAGAAGAAAAATAAATACCAGAAATATATGGGGAGAGAAATCAAATCACCATATGAGAACAGGCTTTCAGTCTCTGATACCTTGGTCTAGAAACCAGAGACTGTTCCAACTGGAAAATATAAATATGGAATCTTAAACCAGAGATTTATGGTCCCATCTTGCCTTAGGGACTCCTTGAGGCTTCACACAGCAAGGGGGGAGGAGATATTCCTCCAGGTGATATCCTATCCACATATTGACACACATAAGAAGTGGATTTTACTAACAGAGGAAACTGTGATCTTTCAACTATACTGATGCCCTCACATATATCTTCCTCCATAGCAATGAGTATTAACTAGTAAACCTGATACTGAAACCAAATGGGCAGACAATTGTTAACTCATAAACCAAAGACTCTCTCATCCCTTCATTATCCTCCTTGAGAGAAACAGAGACAGAGCTTGTCCAGGGCTGAAGGCTCCAGAGGAGCTTCCTCACACATCTCACAGCATATTCATGGGTCACCTCATCAGGGTTGGGATGTGTGTGTGTGTGTGTGTGTGTGTGTGTGTGTGTGTGTGTGTGT
>NW_021703776.1:57960689-57976220 GCF_005190385.1 Monodon monoceros | reverse complement strand
TGTGTGTGTGTGTGTGTGTGTGTGTGTGTGTGTGTGTGTGTGTGTATGTGTGTGTGTGTGTGTGTGTGTGTGTGTGTTTTGCATGTATATATGTGTATGGAGGGGGCAAGTGCTTATATCAAACTTCAGAGAGAGATGACAAGTCAGCTTTATGGTTTGGCCCCCAAAGACTTGCTGTGGGGAGCAAAAATCAACAACCCTGCGCTGTGCAGGTTTTAGCGGGCCAAGTTTAACCACCATTTCCTGCCGAGGCCAGCACGAGAGCGCGCTTACCCACATCGTGTTTGGAACGCCTCTCGGTGGTGCTGTAAAATCCTGAGCTGCGATGAAGCCACAATGGTGAAGTCACCCACCATTGGAGCTTTGCAGGTACTCAGGGGGTCTCTGCTTCATAAAAGTCCAAGCCCCTGGAATATCATCTTGGGTTTTCTTCTCACCTTTTTAATCAAGGTTAGGGGCCGATCAGAGCCATAAGGCAGCCTTTTTAACTCCTTAGACCCTCAGAGGAATGACCAGACCTTTCTTCTGCTTGCTTCCTTTAGTTTCCTCATCGTGATGTAACTATGTTCTCTAGGTGATCAGGAGGACTGTGCAGCCAGCCGAAAGAGCCGCTGATTTTCCTGCTGTTCACTAAGGGGCAACCATGTTGTCCCGGGGGTTGGCATGCACAGACCTAATGTGAAATGCACTCATAGGAAATGGATCCAAACAAAGAACTGTGTTTCCCTGTGACATGATGTTTCTGCCCAAGTACAGCAGGTCAGTTTCCTTCACGGCTGGCATGTTTGCCTGTTATGACAGGAAAAGCAGTGGTCATTTATAAATTTCACATGTCTCTGCAACTTTCATATTGAATCCTCATTATCCTCCCCTTAAAAATAATGTAATTGGTTCTCAAACTTTCTGTAAATGCAAGAGAAGGGTAGTGACCCAAGCAGGATCCCCCCTGCCCTCGATAAGGACAGGTGAATGAGTGTGCCTTAAAGCCAGAAGAATCAGAATGAACTTGAAAAAAAGCAATCAACTGTGGCTTACTTAACAGAGAAATAAAATTCAGAAAATATCAGAGCTTTAATGAATTCTTTGACTGTTTCAATAAAGACAGGGAGTTTTCTTTATGAAGTTTAGTCTCTCTAAACCTAGCAAGTAATTTATGCTGACAGATATGCAAACAGCCAGATAAGGAGCTGAGAAAACTTTTCTTTCATGCAGATAGGGGGAGAAGCAATTTCTAATGACATGGAGACTGGGTTCCATGGAAGTTAGGGGGAGAGGGGTGGGGAAAAGAGAGAATATTTAGGGGAAAATCTTTATTCCCATTCAGTATATTAATTTAAGAAACATTAAGCGTCTAGCAAAAGTGATATATTTAAGTCATAAACAAGTATGATGCAATAAATGCTATGGGAGCACAGTACGATGTGTCAGCAGAAAGACCACTGGGAATGGGGGTTGAGGAAATGAAGCATTTAAAGAAGGCTCTACTGGGGAGGCAACAACATCTGAACTGGGGTTTGGAAGCCAGGGAGAACAATACCAGAAGCAGGAGTCAATAAGATCCTTGAAGAAGGGGCCATGTTTCCATCCTCCACACCTCAACCCCACCCTTCCAACTAAGTTCAGCCTATAGCAAAAGCTCAGTTGGTACCAGGTGAATGGGTGTTGAAAGGCATTCAGACAGACAATATAGCACTGAAGAAGACAATGTGACTTTTTTCCCTCTGTTCTGATCATATCTTCTAGAAAATCCTCAAATTTTCTGATCCAATAATGGTACCCTCTGTCTTTTTGCAGTATGATTATAGTTTATATATATATATATATATTTTCTTGTTTCAAGGAGAGGTAGGTATATGCACTTGGTTTGCCATCTTGAACCACTGTATTTGTATTCCATTTTTGCTTTTTAAACTCATACCAAATCATACTGAAATTTAGTGTGATTTAATCCAATCCATACTGAAACAGATTTTCTTGCGTGTGTAAATTAGGAAGCAGCTTAACAACTAAAAATAATTGTAAAATGTGTTGTCACAACATGATGTGTATTTCTATAGCTTTATTTCCAGTTCCTTCTGCCAAAGGATACCATGAGGATTAATAACAAAATGTTGGTCAAAGGCTTTGGGCTCTTTGTACGCAAGGCGCATCTGGCTACAGGAGAGTGTCACGGCTACTGAAAGAAGGATAAAAAACTGCTGAAGTGGGTTTAGGGAGAGTGTGCAGCTGATACCTTAAACTTCCTCTCTAGTGAAAAAAAAGTGCCTTGTTGCCTCTTTTGGAGCCTGGGTTTGCCCTCCTTTGCTTAAAATATCTGACATCCTATCAGGCATTTAACTCTGAACACCATTTCCATCTTCTAGAGCGCCACAGGAACCGATTCCAGCTGCCGAGGGACTTTCCAGATATTAAGTAATCGCCTGCAAAGGCTTTCCTCATGGGCGCCTAATAAACAGGAAAAATCCCATCCGCCTGGCACACTTACTGAGTAGGCTGTTTAAAACAGACTCTCTTGCACATTTGTGGACGGGATGAGCCAAGAAGGCAGCGTCCTGAGGCAGAGGACCAAATAAAAGGCTCAGTCTCATTCTGGAGATCCCGCCATCTGAAGACTTATTATAAATTATGACGTATATATCATACTTAGTGCCTATTTATGCGTATTTAGTACACAGTGAGACTTAAAGGTGAGAGAGACCTGGCCAATCGAAGGACTACTGAGGAAGCACTCATTCATGGCAAATAGCCTACAGCATATCTTTGTGCTGTTCGTCTCTCGTGACAGGAGGCTGCTATCTCTACCCATGTTTGTCTCCAGTTGTGCAGCAGCTGTCAGCCCTTTTCTTAGCCCCCTCCCCAAACTAGAGACTCAGCATGGCCTTCCTATCACCCCTTGCTTTAATCAGCTCGGAGTCTGAGAAAGCCAGGCTGCATCCTCCGGGGAACGCCAGGAACTGCTGGTGGGCCACTTGGCCAGACCTCAGCGAGCTGTCTATACGATAGCGTCTCTCACGTTTCTCTATGCGTGAGTGCAGATGTGCTTTATTCAAGGATGCCTGAGCTCCGAGTGCAGCTGCAATGACTGACTTCTCTTGCAGTGAACATAATTGCTGTTTGCACAGAACAGAGACTCTTGCCTCCACCACCAATGTGAAGCATCTCTAGCTTGTGTGACAGCCCAAATGAGAGTCAATCTAACAAAAGAAGCCTTTAAAACAAAACAAACACTCCAATCCGTTCATGGGCAGAGGTATAGAGGAGGGATGGTTTTGACACAAATTCTGTTTCTTTCTGGGTTCAGGCAACCATAAGAGTTGGTCATGAAATGAATTTTTACTCCTTGGCTTTGGACATTCTACCCTATTCATTGGAAAAGAAAAGTCTGGGGCATGCACAGGAGAAATGGCTCCAAAAAGCAATTAAAAACTCATCCTATCATTTGTCTGTAGCCATAATTATCCCTGGTGTGCAAGCCATGCTCCACCCTTATCAGTGCTTTTATTCATATTGCATGCTCTGTATTAAGGAGGACAAAGGTGTGGAGTGGAACCGATGCTCATGGTCACTAACACTGTTTACGCAAGAGTAACCTAAGATAGACCATAATGTGCCTGCTCAGTGAGTAGACAAGAAATGGAACCAGCACTTCATCATTTGTACAATCAGTGTTCTCTGTGTGTAAACAAAGTGATTTACACACACAACAAAGCAATAAAAACATCCTTCAGAATATTTCTGTGAATGAGTTTATGACTGCACTCTAATGAGTCATGTCAGCATGTATCGAAGCAGCTGGCTTAGGATAGCCGATTGGTTCCACTACTTCACAAAGGAGACACAATGACTGGAATAGAGAGCTTTGGAGCAATTTTTTTAAGTGTAACCAAGGGGTGGGGCTGGGGGTGGGGGCGGTGATGAGGAGAAGAATTGCAGAGACCAAAGGGACTGAGGATCAACTCAGCTCTCATGCCACGAGACAGAGCTGTCAAAGCGGACTCAGGCTTAGTCCTGAATTCCTCCTGATCTGAAAGGTTATATTTGGAAACCAACTGTCCAGAGACCTCTCCTTGGAACTTTGAATTGGTCACCTACTTCTCCAATACATGGCGTGAAAATTCTTCTATACAGCCACATCCACTATACCCTTAAGACCCTTTGTCAGTATGGTAGATGCGGGTGATAAGGTTGGTGCCTTACAGATGGGTCAGGCGTTATTTTCAGAAGGGATTATGTGTGTTTGGGATCATTATGCCTGGAAACATATCCCATGCATCCCATGATTTGAAATACTCTAGAAAAGTGCCTTTTCCTCTACTTTTCTTTCCTCTACATAGTCTCATGGGTTGTCCCATGAGTTGGCTATCTTGCAATATTTTTCAAAAAAGGATACTAAAAGAGGAGTTAAAATCTTCTTATATGCAAATGTACAATGTATGAAAACTGGTTTGATATAATCAAGGAGGAATGCATTACAAATAAAGTGCTCTGGAATAAAATGGCAATAACTTCCCTCTTTAAACCCCAGGACAAGTGAAAGTGCTGACAAAGCAGAGATGTACTTTCTTAGGTCTCTCCTGTTCGTTCGCTCCCTGGGCCCCTTGTCCAGGAGAGAAGAGGAGGAGCTTGTACTGACAACCTTTTGTGTAGTGCAAATCCCAATGGGCCTGGTTGGGACATTGGTATTCCCCATTTTAGACTCTGAACCCAGAGTTCAGATCATTTATACATCATGCTGCCGTCAAAATCATCAGAATATTGCTTTTCTTATAGCAAACGAAGAAATTATTAGGTGCAAATAAACGAGAGTGACTTCTTTTTAGTTCATAAGAATGTTGCACTCAGTGATTTCATCCAAGAGCCTAAACCACATTACCATATTGATTTCTGGGAATGAGGAAGGCTATGCCAACGTGGGTACATTTAATTTTTTAAAAAATTTAAAAAAATAAAGAGTATCTCAATAAAACTCTCTCCCTATCCTCCTCTTCATAAAATATTTTCTCTATTTTTTCCATTTTCAGCTGAGCTAACTTAACTTATGTCCAATTAGAGTCCAGTTTTTGTCAAAAGTGCCTTACTGGTTATTGTTATGAGTAACTGTAATGATATTGTTATGTGACCAGTGCACAGAGGGGCATAGCTGGGCTGCATTTTAGACAAGTTCCCAAATAGATCTCTATTTCTTTTCTCTCCTTAATCAATAGAAATGTTATTCAATAGGCTCAATTTCCTACATTTCAAAAATGTTTTAATGAACATTTTAATGAAATACGTTAATGAACTGTTGGCTTTGATGGGGATTAATTAAACCCTGGCTGTTATTCCTTTTATGGTCTTTGCAAAATGCTCAGTTGACTGAGGACATTTAGAGCTCACCCAACTGCATGGTTGTGTAAAACAAAGACACAAGCAAAAATTCCTATTCGTTCATTGGTAAATATGACATCATTACAAAAGCTAAGCTCACCCATATCATGACTAACAGAAACCTTTAAGTTTTTATTTTATTTAAGGACTTTTTGGTATAAATTTTCAGACAGCAAAAGTTTAAAAAGTATACAAGAAAAACCTCAGTACCCACCACTGAAAATGAGAAATAAAATGTTACAAATAGGATTGGATTTTCACCCATAACCCCCTCCCGGGCCCTAGTCACTCCCCTCCCCCAACTATAGTGGTCATGGGGTCGTGAATTTGGCTATTAGCATCCTATGTCTACCTTTATACTTTTACTACAAATGTGCGTATTTTAAACCTCTCACTTTTCAGCCAGGATACCTAGTTGGTATCCACTGTGATGCTTGGATCTATGGGAGATATTAAAATATAGTGATTTTTTAATTTGCAAGAATATTGCCCATGTGCCACCCCATGTCTCCAAACCATTTGTAATCTCAACACTGGTGACCCTATTCTCCAAACATACAAAACAAAGTACAGCAAAGGTAAATGAATTATCCAGGGTCACACGACATCTCAGTAGCAGAGTGAAGAAGAAAACAGCACGCAGGCCTCCCACCCAGGCCTCCCACTAGCCTGTGATGCTGCTGTGCTCTAGTGCTTCATAATATATTTATAAGCGCTCCACGATATGTGATGAATCATTATGTATTGATCTAAACAGTGTCATCTGCAAGCCTCAGAGCGCTTTACTGTATTACATACATAAAGGAATCAAATCACTTTGCCAGCCACCGACAGGCAGGCAGTACCCGACTAGCAGAGGGGTGTCAGCAAAACTCCAAGGCAAGCTGAGAACCAGGAGAGGAGTGAGTTGCACTGCCTCCTGTAAGCAGCAAATCTTGGCTAATTGCTCAGGAAATACGCACTAGTGTATCTTAAATTTTTAATTGCTTGGACAGAGAGAGAATCTTATTTGCAAAAATCAGTGTTTTCATTAGAGGTCTGTTGTGTCAGAAACTTCAGAAGTGTAACGTATATTGGCTACCGGAAAAGAAAGACTGCTTTAACCCATGCAGGAAAGGCAAGTACATGAGGAAAATCCATGTGTTCTTATATGCAGCCTCAAGTAACAGGCACCTGCCAGCTTCTTTAAAATGCCTTTGGAGCCAAAAGAATTTCAATGGTCAGGGCTTCAGATTTTAAAGTTCACTCTAAAGGCTGTGATGTGCTAAAGCCAGTTGCACCAGCTTTGGGGGAGCCAATTGTTAAATATTCAGAAATCCTGTAAGCGCTTCTTAAACTGTTGTTATGTTGAAATGGTCATACCACTAGGAGCACAAAAATCGGTAAACCCTACAAATCAGGACTATCCCCTGCAGGAAGCTGGTTCACCAGCACACCACTGCTGCTACATGTCTTTTGGGAGGTGGAATTTTCACTTGAACCTAATTTTTACTGGATTCTGAAATGAGTCTTTTGAACAGTCTATGGATTCATTCACAGATAGTTGTTATGGGAAAACCTCTTTGTACCTGACTGGTAAATAATGTGAGGTGATGTCTCCCGTGTTCTCCTGGATGAGTGGAAAACTCATATTTTCCCAAAGTTTAAATCAGGAAATGGCGATCATGGAAATAGCTACTTCTAAAGAAATAAAATAAATGTATAATGAATGTTTTCACCCACGTTCAGTCGGGCTCAATAAAACACTACTTGCCTTCATGCTGGAAATTGGAAAGGGCATGCCCTGTCAACACGCTGACAGGGTACAGAATTACTTCTGTTCCCAAGAAAATTACTGGCGCCTCAATATCCTATCAACCCAAAGTGCTTCAAAGGGAAAAGGTTCATAGATGTTTAGCAAAAATGCCCAGTTCTACTTTTCAAATGGTAACTCTAATGATTTATGGATGGCTCTTCCAGGATAAAAGTCACTGTCAAAGTGGTACCTTCACATCTTTTGATAAAAGAAATATTTTCTATTAGATATTAACATTTTGCGTGGAAATTGTCCAGGGTAATTACTCCAACTCTCTGCCAAATCAAACACACTGGGTTACTTATTTTCTTAATTTCAGTTTTTTCTTAATTTTTGTTTCACTCATGTCAGGGGGTAAAGGGCTCGATGTCATACCAAGTCTCATTGAAAAAGACTGTCATAGATAGAAGAAACAAGATTGAATTTGGAATATCTGTCACCACATTTTTCACTTTTGGGGCATGTGTGCAAAGGCAGCTGGACACCAATCATCTTTCACTGACTCAGATTTTCCCTGAACTTACATGACAGCCTGCAATGAAACTACATGTTTGAGTAGTGTCACAGGAACCCATCATGATCATCCCATTAGCAAGGGGCACCTAAGAGAGTTCATTCCCAGCTGGATGTGTGTGGGGATAGTTATGTAATAATAGTTTATCGAGCATCTATCTGTGTACAAAGCATCTTGCATGCATTCTCTCTAACCTTTACAACATTGCTCCAAGATATTATTATTCCCATTTTATAGATGGGGAAACTATGCTCTAAGAAAGTAGAGAGACCACACAGAAAGTATAGGAGACAGAATTCACACCTGCTCTAGCTAGCCTTTTTCCTTTATACCACCTTTCTCAATATAATGCTATCTTAACTAGATCACAGAATAGTCCTCTCCCTTCTATACCTGCTTTTTATAAATAGCCATGTTTTGACATTAATAAAATTAGAACCATTAAGAGTTTAGGTTACTAGAATAAACTTTGAAACTATAATGTGAAAACGTTTCCACTACAGCTGTAAAGCAATTTTTAAATGGGAGCTTTCGCCTTAGGTGTGCAGTTGCGAATTATGAAATGTCATCTGATTATTCTAACTGTAATAACACTATTAAGAGTAGAAAAGTCATTATTTAAAATATAAGATATGAGAAATTAATATAAAATTTGAAGTAGGGCTTGCTATAAGTTTACCTTTAAAATAAAGTTGTTTATCAATTGTTTTGGGAGCAAGAGATTACTCCATAGCCAAAGTACACTATTTGGTTATGTTTACAAATTTGCACAATAACAACATCAATATCTTTCACTTTTTTTTATTACCTATTTTTATTTTATTTATTTTATTTTTGGCTGCGTTGGGTCTTCGTTGCTGCACGCGGGCTTTTCTCTGGTTGCGGCGAGCAGAGGCTGCTCTTTGTTGCGGTGCGCTGTGTTCTCATTGCGGTGGCTTCTCTTGTTGCGGAGCACGGGCTCTAGGCACGTGGGCTTCAGTAGCTGTGGCGCACAGGCTCAGTAGCTGTGGCTTGCAGCTCTAGAGCACAGGCTCAGTAGTTGTGGTGCACGGGCTTAGTCGCTCCGCCACATGCAGGATCTTCCCGGACCAGGGCTCGAACCCGGTTCTCCTGCATTGGCAGGCAGATTCTTAACCACTGTGCCACCAGGGAAGCCCAATGTCTTTCACTTTTAACCACAAAAAACAAGTAGGTCAAATGTCATTTATCTTGTTTTACAAATGAGGAATTAAGGCTCAGAGGTATAAAGTAGCAGAGCAGACTGAAATTAGGCTCTTAAGATTCCCATCCAGTGTTTACTCCACCATAGCACACAGAATAGTGAACTTATAAAAGTTTCAAAGTGTGAAAGCTCAAGAGACAGGTGCAGCACTGCCTATGAAAGAAAAACAATTCCAGCTCAAAATGCAACCTGTGCTGTTCATAATGCAAATAGCACATTGAACAGGTAAGTTGTGATGGGAGGAAAGAAAGTTAAGCAAAATGTTAGGTCTGGCACAGGTTGGTACCCGGTGCTTGGTGGATAAAAATGGACCCAAAAAAGTTGAAACAGAAATAGAAGGCCCCAAAGTTGTTCTAAACCTGTGATTCAAGTTCATTTAGGGCTTGTTCTATATGTTGCTACACGTACACTGCTACAACATTAATAAGGCATCTGGTGAGGCCACTTTTTGAATGTATTCACTGAGAAACACGCTTTCTCCCCAAGAATGCAGTTACAGCCTTTTGTGTTATTTTTAGCATAGTCTCCACGACAGTCTAAAAAGACGGCAACAGTAAATATACCTTTAGTCACTACTGTGATTTTCAATAGAATTTACCTGGCCCATGCTAAAGTCTATTTGTTAAAGCATATATTTTGTTTTACAGGTTATTTTGCCAGGAGGTGCAAACCTGCTTTTCCTACTAATTGAAAAAAAAAAAAAAAACCAATGGAAGCAAAATCATGCCCTCGAGCAATGAGCTGTCTTTATATTCCCATTCCTTCTTTTACCACCAGTGCCAGCACTGGATTGCTGCCACCACTGCAGGTAGCCTGTAAAGGGGGTTTTGTTCCCATTCAGCACGGTACTTTGCTTTCCCAGGTCACCGACCCTTGCTATCTTTATGTGAACCAAGTAAACACATCAGAAAACTTCAATTCAATATGCCAACATCCAATGATCAAAGATGATTAAAATCACCGTTTGTTTCCTCTTTTTTAAAAAAAGATCATTGAATTTGAGATCTAAAGAGCCATCTGCTACCAAAGGTATTTACCAGTCTTGGTGAATGCATACTTTGTTTGGAAAACAATTGGTGATATTCTTTTTCTTTGTTATTAAGAAATATGTATTCCAGAAATTTCTGATCTATTTTGTACTGTTGAACAACATAAAATTCTGATGAATTTCTGATAAAGTTCCTATTAATCTTAACATTAATTTCCTACGGAATTAAAAATGCTAGGCTGATTCTTCAGAGTCTGGTGTTTTGATGTTTTAGTGTTCCACGTGAAAGGTTTGAGACTACCTGGATCTACATGATTGAAACAGCATAACTGTGGCCTGGCAGAAGCAATCAATTCAGGCAGCTAAATGATGTGTAAATGGAAATGGCCACACAATTGACTTGGCCAGGGCAATCAATACTGCTTATGAAGAGAGCAAAAAATGAGCATATCTGCTGGGCTATGGTCCCATTCAATGGCTATAAGTAGATACGATTTACAAGGAATGTGGACAGAAAACCTTGCTCCAGAGAATCTGGATTTCCAGGTTTATGTGAAATGCCCAACTCAGCATCTGGCTCAGAGAAGGTATTTAAATATTACTTTTCCCCACTTTAATCTGGTCACAGAATGTTTCAAGTATTTAATTGATTACGCATTTTCAGTATCAAGTACAACCGCCAAAAGCAGATACTGTGGATTATTGGTATGTACGCAACTTAAATGACGGAAACAGGTGTAAATGGGGCCCAAAGAGTTACCTACTGATTTTGCACATTTTGTGGGACATGGCCATCAGTCAGCACATTTTCAAAGTGAACGGTTAGATGACTTTCAATTCAGAGAGCTTCTTCTGTTACACTTTACTGTTCTTGATATTATCCTAAGTGTTTTCTAGTAATTAGATGGCTTATTAGAGCATTACTTCAGGACTATAATAATTCTGATATTTCATATGTGGCAATAATAAAAAAGTAAGTAATTTGTTCCAAAACACTATGTATGTATGTATCATCTATTTATCTCTATGTATCCATTCATTCCTTCATTCATTTAATTATTCATTCATCAAATAACAATTGATTACCTTCTATTTGTAAGGCACTACAAAGGACATAAGATATAATAAGACATGGTCTATTCCTGAAAAACATTACTATTAGTTTAGTGGGAGGATTGTGGAAAAAAAGTCTGAAATGAAAAGGCAAAACTATCTTTTCTGATCCTGAGTCAAATACCTTCCAAGTGGGTTGAATACTCTCTGGTGGTCTGGAGGATGACCTATACTTTATGCCATCTCCAAGGACAGGGCTTGGCAAAATTTTTCTGTAAAGTACCATCTTTGCCAGCCACATGGCCATACGTTCTCTATCGCAACCCTTCTATCCTGCAGCAGTAGACAGTATGCCGATGAATGGGCCTGGATGTGTTCCAATAAAACTTTATTTGTAGACCTGAAGTTTGACTTTCATGTAAGTTTTACATATCAGGAAATATCATTCTTTTGATTTTTCTAATCACTGAAAAACATAAAAGCAATTCTAAGTTCATGAGCCATATAAAAGCAGGTGGCAGGCTGAATTTGGCCCAGGAGCCCTAGTTTATTAATCACTGTCCTAGATTGAAGGAAGGCGTTTTGGTGTCTCAAGCTCAAAGTTGTGATGCTAATGATGGTAAAACCTGACGCGTTGACTCTTCCTATGTGCTAGGCACTTTCCAGACTCATTACATGTATTATCTCATTTAGTCTCACAATACCTGTTGAAGCAGATACTTATATTATCTCCCATTATAGATAAACAGACACAGAGAGGACTTAACCTTCCTAAGGTCATTACAGTTCCATTCAATTTAGAGGGGATGTGTGTCTGAGATTCTGCGTGTATATTGGGGAGGGAGTGGCCAAAGGTCTCCATGGGAACAGGGTGTGCACCACAAGTGAATGGAGAATGAAAAGTTCCGCTCTAGCCGGTGTGGAATGGAATAGGGAGGGAGACGCAAGAGGGAGGGGATATGGGGATACAAGTATAGGTATAGCTGATTCACTTTTTTATGCAGCAGAAACTAACACAACAATGTAAAGCAATTATACTCCAGTAAGGATGCTAAAAAAAAAAAAGAAGTGCCAAATACACAAAACCACCTAGAAATTCGACCCATACACTCCAGCCCTTTCAGTGACCTTGGATGAATACGCCCTAAAATTAGCTAGAAGATTCCCTTCGGGAATTTGCAAGTGTTTTTAGAAATTCCCAGGACAGCTGGTTCCAGGGGCAGATCTAGGACTCTGCTGGATTCTTAGATAAACTCACATTATTACATCAATTGACTGAGAGGAGAAGTTCATAAAATCTACAAGTATAACGCAGTTGCTGTTGAATACCTTCAGAATCTGACAATTGAGAATTTAATCTTGAGAAAAGCTTCCTCATAAGGTGTCTGGAACTTTGGAAGCCAGCCAGACCTGTGTGTGTGTGTGTGTGTGTGTGTGTGTGTGTGTGTGTCTGTGTGTGTGTGTGAAGGAGGAAGTCAACCCCTCAACAGTAGTGCCCCAACATGAAAAACAGGGTTAAAATCTACTCCACAGAGTTAAAATCTATTCCGCTTCCGGTCTCTTTCTGCAAATTTTGAACAAGGTGTATATATAAACTCTGGGCCGAGGTTTAGGCATGCATGCCTTCATCCACCTTAACAAAAACACCACTTATTATATACGCACATTTCCATCTGCTCCAATGTCTATTCTGATTGCATACAAAAACTTACAGAGGACAGTTTAGTCAGCTAGAACTGCAAGTCTCTTTCTAAACAGAACTGGAATGAGGCTAATATATGAGCCATCAATTAGACCATTTTCAGCAGGAGTGAAGTGCACATCTGAAGAGTACATAGTGGCCCTAAGAAGTATGACCCCACGGCTGGCCAACAGGTCTACTCCTTGACAACTATTAATAGGCTGATTGGCAAATCATATGAAAGCACTTACATGGAGAAAAGGCCTTTGTATGTGAAATAGCAAAATAAAGTTCAGCTTGAACTACTTTTAAAAAAAGAAGTTGGCAAATGCATGATTCTGTTGCACTAAATAGTTATGTTAGTATTAGTAACAGCTTCTCACTTTCTGGAGTTTTAATTATGTCTCTTGGGACTGGGAGAAGGGTGAAGGCGGGGGATACAGATTTTAACAGCTTATTTGGTTGCTGTCCCTACCTTTACTGCTGTTGAACTAAAAAAAACCTCCACAGGCTAAAATTCTTTACATTGCAAATAAAATAGTTTCCCCCTGGTTTTTATCAGCATGGGTCCCACAAGGAACGGACAGCCGGTTTATGTCAATGAACAAGACTTATTGTTTTCAGATTTATTTTTTATAGCAAAAAAAAAAAAGGTTGGTGTTGAACTTGAAACAAAGGCAACAAAGAACAATGTAGACTCTGATTTGGGGTTCCAGCACAATTGCTGGGTTGAATACAGGCCATCTTGCACCCAGCTATTTGTGGAGGACTCATTAATTTTGGTGCACCTCTTGAACTTTCTACACATCATGGCCCGCACACACATGAACACAGACTTACTCGTGTGCACACATGCTTTTCTTTTTACCCAATGGACAGATGTATTTGCTGTGTATTTCCGGTCTCCATGATCCATCCCTAAAAACTAATGGGATCCCCAATAAAGATTTAAAAAAATAAATTAAAAATAAATAAAAATAATAATAATAATTTTAAAAAACTAATAGGATAGGGACTGGAGGCCAGAGAAGCAGAAGGTAAAGAACAAAAGAGAAATCCTGAAGGACTTGGGATATTTTGTCTGGGACAAGAACAAGAAGGTGACAATACTCCTCACTAAGCTGGATTTATAAAATCTTTTCTTATTTTAGTCTAACTCATCATTTCCTTTCCCCTAGAGAAAATTATGTTGCTAGGAATGCAGGAGACCCAAAGCACAAATTTTTCCGGAAATAAATGTCTATACTCCTCTACCCTTGCCACGCCTGAGGATAAGTCCCTTCTGGCAGAGTGGAAAGAGTACGGATTGGAAGTCAAGAGATCCACGTGCTGGTTCTGGCCCAGCACAAAGTTGCTACGTTGATTCTGGCAAATCACCAAACTCTTTGAGTCTCAGTTTCTTTACCTGAACAATGACCTTTCCTAGGGACTTGTCTGGGTCCAACAGTTCCTGATTCCATGCTTTCCTCTTTGAAAATTTAGCCCCATCTTCCATAAGTCAAAAATGGTCCCTCCAGCCATCACCTGATGGGGGCTCATTTGTCATGGCCCTTCAAATCCAGCTTCTGGCTTGTTCCCTCAGAACTTATTAACCATCAGGTCCTGAGTTGCATGGGAGTAGCCTGGGACAAATAATCTCCTCCAGGGTATTAACTAGCACTGACCCGAGGTTCTTAGCTCCCAGGAACACTGTATTTCCATCAGGGATTCTTAGAGGCCAGAATGAACCTCCTCTAATAATGAAATTCTGGTCCCTGACTTGAGGTGAAGGTGAGGAGTAGTTTTGGGTGATGTCTTTCAGTACAACACTCATCAACCATTTGGAGAAAACCAACATTCCGAAAGGAAAAACCCAGCTGTGCCAAAGATTTAGAATTGGAACAAGCAGCAAAACGTGTTTGAGAATGGATTTTTAAGTACTGTCAATGAAGCTCTGAGGAAAAACGGAACTAGATGTTAAAACTCCTTCCCAGGGCCATGCTGCTACAACGACCAGTGAAGTGAAGGTGAGGAACTGGGGAAGGGGGTCTTGATCTGGGGAGCTAGGTAGGAATTATCAGCTTGAAGAAGGGGAGACAGGAGTTTCATGCCTTTACAGGAGGTATGTAATTTTAAAATGCTGTCCTGTCACATTCTCAATGTCAAGGCTCATTTTCTTTCGGCATGTGGCCAGCTCAGATTTTGTAATCCCTTTTAATTATGGAGCTCACCGTATGAAAGTCACTTCCATAGTTCTTCCTAAGATCACTGTAAATTTTTTTTAAAAATGCTTTCAATCTAATTTCCTTAATCCAATTTTCACAAGAAATCATTTGATAGGAATAATATAAAAGAAGCATTTTTCTTCAAATGGTGATATGAACTGCCAAGTATCTATAGTTTGGGGTAGTAGTTGTTGAAATTGTTATTTTTGCATGGTTGTTATTGCTTTGAAAGATGTTTGATCAACTTTTTACCAACATCACAGTGTTTTGGCATTCTTTTAGTCCATATGTGATCACAGTCAACATACCCCAGAGGTGTTGTCATTGAGTTCATGTGGTAAAAATGGAAACGTCTAAGTATAAGTAGTATCAGCGAGGTGAAGGTTGCTCATCACATTTTTTTTTTTGGTGTGAGCAGCCTGGTGGAGAACTAGACTCTGTGGCTCAGGCTCTTGATTCACTACCTAGAACTTCACAGTTCGGCACTGAGCTGACAGAACAGGGCACCCTGCTCATTTGCCTCTAATGCTCTAGTGCAGGTAATCACTGAGGTTAGCATTTTCAACCAAATTCTTCCCAGATCTCAGATTGTGAGGCCAGGTTTTATCCTGTATGCAGTGGATACAGAGGGATTATATTCCTCTTTTATGTCCATCTGCTTGTGTGTGTGTGTGTGTGTGTGTGTGTGTGTGTGTGTGTGTGTGTGT
>NW_021703776.1:57871818-57960679 GCF_005190385.1 Monodon monoceros | reverse complement strand
GTGTGTGTGTGTGTGTGTGTGTGTGTGTGTGTGTGTGTGTGTGTGTGAGACAGAGAGCTCTCAAGTTTTTGCAGCTGTGGGTGCATGGAAGACTACAAACACGGCCAGTTGTGAGTTCCTGTGGTCTCCTGAAGGATTGAGAGACATCTGTTTTGACTCCACAGCACCACTGCTGGCCTCAGGGTTGAAATTCTTTTTTTTTGTTTTAATTATTTTATTTTATTTTATTTATTTTTGGCTGCATTGGGTCTTCGTTGCTGCACGTGGGCTTTCTCTAGTTGCGGCGAGCAGGGGCTACTCTTCTTTGCTGTGCGCGGGTCTCTCACCGTGGTGGCTTCTCTTGTTGCAGAGCACGGGCTCTAGGTGCGCAGGCTTCAGTAGTTGTGGCCTGCGTGCTTTAGTAGTTGTGGCCTGCGAGTTCTAGAGCGCAGGCTCAGTAGTTGTGGCGCACGGGCTTAGTTGCTCTGCGGCATGTGAGATCTTCTGGGACTAGGGCTCAAACCCGTGTTCCCTGCATTGGCAGGCAGATTCTTAACCACTGTGCCACCAGGAAAGCCCTGAAATTCTTTTAAGTGTCAAGTAAACCTTCTTTATAACTAGCTCTTGCCTGTCGTAGTTTAAACTTGGTGGAGAACTGGGTTCTCTTACATAGTAGGTAAGACAGGACATCAGGATTCCTTGCCATCTGCTCTTGGTGAGCTTCAGATAAGGCTTTATGTGGTCTTTGAGTCCATGTTTAATGCCCAGCTGCATTATTCAAGTTCCAATGAGAAGCCAACAGCAAGGAATGATGGATACTTTGTTTTGAATTTTCTCACATACTAAAAAATTGAAATATAGATTCCTTTTATTAAATATAGATGTATGTTCATTGCTCACTTTTCAGAAATAAAAGGTATACAGTTCAGGAAGAATGTAATAAATACCACAGAAGTCCATATTTCTGTTTCTTAGTTCATATCTCTTGTGACATAAAAATTAAACCTACTGAAATGCTTACTCCCTTTTCTAGAGTAAATGTCTGCTAACATTTTAGCGCAGCACATTTGTTTTAAGGAATTTTGTTTTGTTGTATTCTGACTTAAGAAGAGGCCTATGCTTGCATCAGAATGTTGGACTTATTCTAGAAAATGCTCAAGGCCAAACAAAGATAAGACTAGGCCAAGAAACTTATCAGACCCTAGTTGAGTATCAGGAGAAATTGAAATCATTATGCTGAGTCATTACTATTTAGTCGGTCCAGAGAAACAAATGCTATGAAGCATTCATGAAGTACAGAAGGGAGGTTACTTGGCTAGGTGTGGGCATTACACATTCTCAGTCCAATATATTCCATTAAAATTTTTTTCAAAAAGTGAAGCCAGAATGTATTTCAAATAAGTAGAGGTGCTAATTTTCCTTTCATGCAATACATAATCAGGATAAAAAAGATGAATGTAAACATTTTATTTCTCTGAAATTTGGGAAGGAGTGCACAAAGTATTCCCCACTTATGATCTAACCTCCTGCTCAAAGAAGACAAAATGTCCAGATTTGGTTCTCTAATTTGCTGTGAGTTGAAAAAAATCATTGGTAGATGATCAGTCTCAGTTATTCATCTATAAAATGGACTAATTGCTGAAGGCTATGTGGAGTACATTTTTATTGATATAAGTTGTAATAGTAGCAATTGCATTGACATATTCTCTTTAAGATTTAGAGAGAAAGAACATGTATATCCTCCTGGCAACCAGTTCTGCATTTATGTGTTATATATGATACATATACGTCTGATCTCTTTCTTTTTTTTTTTTTTTTTTGCGGTATGCGGTCCTCTCACTGTTGTGGCCTCTTCCATTGCGGACCGCACGCTCCAGACGCGCAGGCTCAGCGGCCATGGCTCACGGGCCCAGCCGCTCCGCGGCATGTGGGATCCTCCCAGACCGGGGCACGAACCCGTGTCCCCTGCATCGGCAGGCGGACTCTCAACCACTGCGCCACCAGGGAAGCCCTGATCTCTTTCTTTAAGATAGTAAGTTGAATGAAGACTGGGCCAAGATTTTCTTAACCAACACTATAGGGATTGTTACATATTATAGGTGTTTAGTCCGTATCTTTGCTGATATACCTCACAAGAACCCTGGCATCAGCACACAGAAGCCCAGAAATTTGATAAACATTGGAAAAATATAGCAAAAACCATTAATTAAATATCTTAAGTCAATGTTAGTACCAAGGGAAGGAAGTCCTGTGGCTAATGACTATAATAACAAAGATTCCGAAAGACGCATACTAATTTTCCAAAGAAGATGTGTCAAGCTATAAATTGATAAGACCATGCAGTCTGAAGCACTGAGCTATCTGAATTCTTAATTTCCAGACCTAGGATCTACTAATCTTCCTTGGTCAAACTATTTACCAAGTGTTTCTGGAAAAACACAGTGATACAGTAAAAAATAAAATTAAAAACTGTAAATCACCAAATACTTTACATTTAAATATAAGTTCTTAATTGACTTGTAGAACTAGAAGGGTTCAGCAACATCCTCAATTCACAGATGGAAGAATGCAACTTCTTCCCCACCAAAGGGCCTTCATCCCTTGTTCCTTCTGTGAAAATCCTTTTCCCTCTGCATCTTCACATGGACAGCTCTTTCTGATCCTTGGGGTCTCATGTGAAACGTCACTTTTCAGATAAGCGTTTCGTGCATAACCCATCTAAATCTCTCTCTCCCTCGTCCTTTGCCCTCTTCCATTAGTCTCCTTTTTACCACCCTAGTTGTTTCCTTTGTACTGAGTGTCATCACAAATGGTAATTAGATATTTAACTACTTTATACTTGTTTATCATCAGTCTACAAGCTCCTTGAGAGCAAACTATTATATTAACCTCTACATAGAAAGCCTCTCATACAGTGCCTATCAAATTATAGCCTCTCAAAAACCATTTCTGGGGTGAGTGAATGAATGAATGAATGAATGAATGAAAATTATAGGGCCCCACTGAAGCTGGAGATTTTCTAAGCTCAGAAGCATCATGTGATCAAGTTTGTGTTTGAGAAAAGTAACTCCAGCTGAAGAGTGTGGAGGCTGGATAAGAGAGACCACTTAGGAGACTAGAGAAAGGGTGATGAGGGGCGGAACTAAGGCAGTTATGGTAGCAATGAAGACAAAAGAACAAACGTGAGACTTTCAAAATCAGTAAATACTACATAGAACAAAAACTACCAGGTTGTAGGTTATGTAGGAGAGTTTTAGACGACTACGGTGATTTATTCATTCCACAAATAATTGGCGATTTAACAGGCAGGTATGATACCTGTTATTATGGACTTTATAACCTAGGAGAGGAGGCTTAAAACAAATCATTATATATAAACAAATTATTTTATCATACCTGAAAAGCTACACAGAAAGAAGGTGACCAGGTGTATGGTGTGGCCCTGAGTCAGGAAATGCAGAAGGAAGAGCAAATCCAGAGGAGGAAGATGATAAATTCATCAGTAATGTGGTATTAGTAATCCTTGCCAGTCCTTTCAAATGTGATGGCCACATGTGCAAAAGCTCTAAACACATTCCATAGATGAAGGCTGTTACTATACTCCTCTGTGTCCTTCATCTCCCCAGCAGAGAACCCCAGACATGGTCCCTCTAAGAAGTATAGGGCAGACATCATCGGATGAATGGATAAAGAAGGTGTGGCACATATATACAATGGAATATTACTCAGCCATAAAAAGAAACGAAATTGAGCTATTTGTAATGAGGTGGATGGACCTAGAGTCTGTCATACAGAGTGAAGTAAGTCAGAAAGAAAAAGACAAATACCGTATGCTAACACATATATATGGAATTTAGGGGAAAAAAAATGTCATGAAGAACCTAGGGGTAAGACAGGAATAAAGACACAGACCTACTGGAGAACGGACTTGAGGATATGGGGAGGGGGAAGGGTGAGCTGTCACAGGGCGAGAGAGAGGCATGGACATATAAACACTAACAAACGTAAGGTAGATAGCTAGTGGGAAGCAGCCGCATGGCACAGGGATATCGGCTCGGTGCTTTGTGACCGCCTGGAGGGGTGGGATAGGGAGGGTGGGAGGGAGGGAGACGCAAGAGGGAAGAGATATGGGAACATATGTATATGTATAACTGATTAATTTTGTTATAAAGCAGAAACTAACACACCACTGTAAAGCAATTATACCCCAAAAAAGATGTTAAAAAAAAAAAAAAAAGAAGTATAGGGCAGAAACCAGAAGCACAAATATGGCTTCTGGCCACTCGCTATCTGTGTGATCTTGCACTTCATTTTCCTCTTCTGTTAAATGAGGGGTATTGTGTGAATTTATTTGCTTATTTTAAAAAGAAGATTAAAATATGAAAAGACCAGCACATTAAACTTTTTTTTAGAAAGGAGGAAATTGGAACAAATGAGCTCTCAGGTTTCATCCAAGTCTGCAATCCTATGTTTTTGTTGCTCAATAACTATTTGTTGATTTTATTTGATTCCTTTGGCATGCTCAGTTGACTGGACATGCTTTTGTTCATCTCTTCAGCAGTCTTGGCGCACAGATCTGAGCTACATGCAACAATGGCACGACTTGGGAGCAACTGAGAATTTTCAGGTGGGCTGCCAAGAGTTTGGGATGCACCATGTTAACTGCACGTGCCTTTCTGGAATGTGACTGGACCCAGAAAACAATATGAATGAGTGAATAAAAGAATCAACAGAGACACTGTAAAGCAGACAACTGAAATTGGTTGGTCCAAAAATTAGCAACCCTAAACCAAAATAAATATACATAGACGACAGAGACTTTCAGAGTCACTAAATAATATACAGAACACAAACTACCAAGTTGTAGGTAATGTAGAAGAGTTTTGGGTGACCATGGTGATTTATTCATTCCACAAATAATTAGGGATATAACAGGCAGGCATAATACCAGTCATCATGGAGTTTACAGTCTAGGAGAGGGGACAAATACATAGAGCACAGAAGAAGTATAAAGTTAGAATACTGTTGACTAAATTGGGGAGTTTATGGTTTTAAAACGGCTAATATCTCTTGCATCGGCAACTTGTCAGCTGAGTCATTCTAATAACCCTTTCAAAATGATAAAAAAGACTGAAAGATCTGTCAAGCTTGGTCTACTGATTTAAGTACATTAGGTGTTTCTTTTTTGTTGTTATTTAATTTAAAAAATTTTTAATTGAAGTATAACTGATTTAAATATTTTATTAGTTTCAGGTATACAACACAGTGATTCAATAATTTTATAGATTATACTCCATTTAAAATTATTATAAAATATTGGCTATATTCCCCATGCTGTGCAATATATCCTTATAGCTTATTTATTTTATACATAGTCGTTTGTGCCTCTTAATCCACTACCCCTATTTTGCCCTTCCCCCTTCCCTCTCACCACCAGTAACCACTAATTTGTTCTCTATATCTGTGAGTCTGTTTCTGTTTTGTCATCTTCATTTGTTTTATTTTTTAGTTCTACATATAAATAATAACATACAGTATTTGCCTTTCTTTGTCTGACTTATTTCACTAAGCATAATACTCTCTAGGTCCATCCATGTTGTTGCAGAATTTCATCCTTTTTATGGCTGAGTAGTATTCATCTGTATGTATGTGTGTATATGTATATATATATATATATATATACCCATCTTCTCTGTCCATTCACCTGTTGATGGACACTTAGGTTGCTCCCATATTTCAGCCATTGTAATTAATGCTGCTATGAACATCGGGGTGCATGTATCCTTTTGAATTAGTGTTTTTGTTTTCATTGGATATATACCCAAGAGTAGAATTACTGGATCATATGGTAGTTCTGTTTTTAGTTTTTTGGGAAGTCTCCATACTGTTTTCCATACGGGCCACAACAACTTACATCCCTACCAACAGTGTACAGGGTTCCCTTTTCTCCATGTCCTTGCCAATGTTTTTTATTTGTGGACTTTTCGATGATAACCATGCTGACAGGTGTGAGGTAATATCTCATTGTGGTTTTGCATGGCATTTCTCTGATGATTAGCGATGTTGAGCATCTTTTCATGTGCCTGTTGATCGTCTGTATATCTTCTTTGGAGAAATGTCTATTCAGGTCTTCTGCCCATTTTTAATTGAGTTGTTTATTTGATATTCAGCTGTATGACCTGTTTGTATATTTTGGATATTAATCCTTTATCTGTCATATCATTTGCAAATATTTTCTCTCATTCAGTAGGTTTTTTTTTGTTTTGTCAATGGTTTCTTTTGCTGTGCAAAAGCTTTTAAGTGTAATTAAGTCCAATTTGTTTATTTTTGCTCTTATTTCCTTTGCCTTAGAAGACAGATCCCAAAAAATATCACTATGATTTATGACAAAGAGTGTTCTGCCTAGGACTTCCCTGGTGGCACAGTGGTTAAGAATCCGCCTGCCAATGCAGGGGACATGGGTTCAATCCCTGGTCCAGGAAGATCCTACAAGCCCACGCACCACAACTACTGAGCCTGCACTCTAGAGCCCGTGTGCCACAACTACTGAAGCCTGTGTCCCTAGAGCCCGTGCTCCGCAACAAGAGAAGCCATTGCAATAAGAAGCCCACGGACCACAATGAAGAGTAGCCCCCACTCACCGCAGCTAGAGAAAGCCCACACGCAGCAATGAAGACCCAACACAGCTAAAAATAAATAAATTTAAAAAAAAGAGTGTCTGCCTATGTTTTCTTCTAGGAGTTTTATGGGTTTTGGTCTACATTTAGGTCTTTAATCCATGTTGAGTTTATTTTTGTATATGGTATGAGAGAATGTTCTAATTTCATTCTTTTACATGTAGCTGTCCAGCTTCCTCAGCACCACTTACTAAAGAGACTGTCTTTTCTCCTTGTACTTTCTTGCCTCCTTTGTCATAGATTAATTGATCTTGGTGCCTGGGTTTATTTCTGGGCTTTCTATTCTGTTCCGTTGAACTATGTGTCTGTTTTTGTGCCAGTATCATGCTGTGTTGATTACTGTAGCTTTGTAGTATAGTCGGAAATCAGGGAGCATGATACTTCCGGCTTTGTTCTTTTTTCTCAAGATCGCTTTGGCTATTTGGGGGTTAAGTGTTTCTTGTTCCATGAGAACAATAAGCGTCTTTTTGTATTTTTTTTTTCTTACTTGCAGGTAAATGCGTTCCTAACTGATATAGTGCTCTACCCTTAAGCTGCTTATATCTCCTTGAAAAGGCAATTGTAATAGTAGAAAACATTTTTTAAAGACGAAAATATAAAATTAAAGGAGGATACTAGAGATACAGATTAAATTCCTCTAAGAGTTCAGAAAGTAAGGTGGACCAGAGCTAGAAAGTGAGGGAAGAAGGCAGAACTCGAAGGATAGGTAGTAGGACTTTGGTTTATAGAAAAAAAGAGACAAGAACTACATAATTGAAGCTCTATGCATGAGTCACTGAGGAGAACCAGTGTGACAACTGAGGAAATAAGGCAAGATACACACAGAAGGCCTTGCAAGGTCCTTAGACATCAGGCCATCTACATTTTTTAAGCAGTGAATGGTACAATGAAAAAGTTCTGTGATGCATAGCTCATAATAATTTTAAAATTATAATCATAAAACGATGTAGAATATTAAATATTTTCCCTTAAGGAGAGAGTAAAGCATATAATGAGGAGATTTGGATTTTTTTTGCCCGTCCTATTATAAAATACCAGTTTTAATTCATGAGTATGCATTTATTTGTTCAACTGGTCTGAAAGGGAAATGGCATGATTAAAGCTTTGGGTGAAAATAGTTTTTTTAAAAACAAACTCCTTCAGAGCCAAAAGATTCCAGTGGCTGTTCAGAGACAGGTTGGATGCATAGATTAAAGTTCAAACGAAACTCAAGTGGAAATGTGTACACCATTTTATAAGGCTATAATGGGAAAAACCAAGATCACACTTAACAAAACACTACCAACCTTTGAGAAAAAGATGAGGCTCAAAATTGTTATCAATTACCTTCATTTTACATTTTATTCTGGGAATCTTAACTGATCAGATAGCCAAGAAGACAGGCTAAGGTTTCAGACTCATCGATTTTCTTTTCACTCTTTTGTTTAAGAGCCAGACTCCTGGCTTCAGATAACAGTGATTTAGAGATCTGGTCTCATTTTATAGGCAGCATGGAATTTATGCTGTCCAATAACTGGAGACAGGCTAGATTATTATCTTTTAGATTTGAAGATGCAAGACCAAGGAGACTCAAAGAGAGATGCAGTGCCACTGCCTCTGTATTTATTTCTTTGGACAAGCTTATGACGCCCATACATTTATAATCCTCCTTCCCGACCCCCTCTACCCTGAGTCCCCACCATCGCCGCCATTGCTGTTAGATCCATACACCAAGTGGCCAGCAAATCAAAAGGATGCCAGGGAAGGTTCCTGACTCACCATTCTCAGACTGGCCTGACTACTGTGTGAGCACCCTGCACAGGGTAGAAATGGTAATTATTATAGAAGGTACACTTTCTTTACTTTCTCTTCAGGTGTTCTCAAAAGTATTTTTCTAGGTGTGAGATGTAGGCAGAAGCAAAAGTAATTCCTGATAATCCAAGAATTCAGGCTAAAAGAACATTCACAGTACCAAATTTTCTACCTCTCTTTTCTTTACACACACACACACAAACACACACAAACACACTTGAATCTTCCTTTAGTTAAACTGATTAAGAGTCTCATTTGAGGAAAATAATTTTGTGGTCAAAGAGTTTTGTTTGTTTTGTTTTGGTATCATGGATATTTCTTTTGGAACAACAACATGTTCTATGGAATATCAGTGTAGTGGATGAAAGTGTAGATTCTAGAGCCAGACGGTCTGAGTCTGAATCCTAGTTCTGGCACGTATTGTGTGAGCTTGGGAAAATACTCCATTTCTCTGTGCCCTAGTTTACTCATCTACAAATAGGAACAATACTAATGCCTACCTCATGTGTTTATCCAAAGGATTAAGTGAATTAGATGTTTAAAGCACTTGGAGGAGTGCCTAGAACTTGATGAGAGCTATGGAAGTGATCACTGTCATTACTACAGTTTGATCTATGGATACATTCATCATTCAGCCACTGAGTAACCATTAAACTATAGACACTATTTTGAAAACTGAGTACACAGGGTGAACAGGATGGTGAGTTCCTTGAACTTAGGGTGCTTACGTTGTAGTGGGGAAGGTGGATAATAAACAAAAAAATAAATATATGATATTTCATAGAATGATAAATGCTGTGAGGAAAGTGACAATGGGTGATGTCACAGAGGATGACTAGGGTCAGGGGCTGGCTAACCTTCAAGAGGATGGGCTGAAAAATCTTCTCTTGGTGACACTGTTGCTGATACTTCAGTTACATCTTCTGTGTGAGGAACAGTAAGTAGAAGTGAGCAGCAGCATTCTACGTTCTCCAAGGATCCTCTTACAATAAGTCCTTCCTGCCTTAGCATCACCAGCGTTCCTTACGCACTCTAGACATATTTAAGGATGCTGAACAAAACATTTAAACACCAAAACATTTGAAGAGAAAAGTAGGAGCTCAGCCCTACTGACAGTCACCCCCAAATCCAGGCCTCAGCAGAGAATCAGACAGGGACCCTCCTTGCTTCTTTTTCAACATCTTGTCCTAGCTCTAGTCAGGCAGTTCGGACTCCAGACACCCATGTCCTGTCATTAGTCAACTGCAGGAAATTTTCAGAAATTGTTGCCCAATCTGCAAGGACAGGAGGTAGAGGAAATGGAAAAGTGAGAGAGGGAGGAAGTTCTGCTCCTTGGTAGATGATGGAAATCAAGGAAAACATTACTGCTTGTGTTTGTTCAGTCCACGCACCTCAAATGTTGGTGTGAGGGATAAAGGCTGTTATCTTGTGGAAAGGGAACACACTTCCCTGGGTTAGAATGTTAGTCTTGACTCTTATGGGAAGAACATGGTCCGAGGTGGATTTTGCACGGGGCCCATGCTGTTTTTTGGTTTGCAATTGAAGTTTTTTACATGGGTTTATCCTATTTTGGTTTACAAAGGGCCCTCATACACATATATGATAAATGTTCTTGTAAGGTCGGATCTTAACAAACGGCACCGCGAAACAGAGGAAAGCTTTAAGTGAGCTTTATTAGGGAGCGCTCCCGGGCGAGGTTCACTGGCCTCGGGCCAGATGGCCTTACAGTTCTTTAATCATATTTCCCAGCTCAGATGCCACTCCTAGGCCTGAAATTCTCCCTGCTCTTCACTTGGCAGGTATCTCCTCATCTTTTGGACACATTTTCCCAGGGAGACCATCCCTGGCCGCCTTACCTAAGCAGGTACTCCCACCCACTCAATTTCCTAATGCTGAGCTCTTTCATTTCCTTCGGAACCCTCATTTCCATTTGCAATCATCCACGTGTTTGCTTACTTCTTGTCTACCTTCCCCACGTGATTGCAGGCTCTATAAAAAGGCAGCACCCACGTCTATTTTATCTACCAGTGCATACCCATAACTTCACCAAGTGCTTGGCACGTCCGAGGTGGTCAACATTTGTTGGAAAGCAAAGAATCCTTACCACGAACCTGGGAGATGGGTATTTTTACAAAGGAAGAAACTGAATCTCAAGGGATGGAGTGCCTTGCCCAGGGTCACACAGCTCTTATCCGATGGAGCTGGGACTCTAACTCAGGAATTCCAGTGTTCAGTCTTAGGGTTCTTTCTACTACACACCACACAGAAAGCAACTCCAAAATGACTGTCAGGGCACCAAAGGGAGACGTGGGGTTAGGGTACCCCACTGGGAGGCTGTGATACTGTGACTTACAAAAGAATTATTTATTTAGTCTTCATCCCCGATTCTGGCACAGAGCTTTTAAAACCCTTGGAATTTCCTAAGGTGTCTTTTGTTATGTTAATTGAGTGACTTTTGGACACCCTCCCCCAACCTAGGGATAGGACTGGTTGCCAGGACAACCAACCACGTGATTAGAGGGTTGGAACTTTCAGTCCCACCCCCAGACCTCCAAGAGGAGAGAGGAGCTGAAGGTTGAATCAATCGCCAACGGCCAATGACTTAATCAACCATGCCTACGTAACGAACCTTCCAGAAAAACCCAAAAGGACAGGTTTCAGAGAGCTTTTGGGTTGGAGATTTGGAAAGAGTGGCACCAGGAGAGAGCATGGAGGCTCCGTGCCCCTTCCCACATGCCTTGCCCTATGCATCTCTTCCATCTGGCTGTTCCAGAGTTATATCCTTTTATAACAAACCAGTAATCTAGTAAGTAAAATGTTGCTCTGAGTTCTGTAAGTTGCTCCAGCTAATTAACTGAACCCAAGGAGGGGATCATGGAGATCTCTGATCTATAGCTGGTCCTGGTCAGAAGCACAGGTGACAACCTAGACTGGCAACAGGGTCTGAAGTGGGCTTGGAGGGCAGTTTTGTGGGACTGAACCATTAACATGTGTGATCTGATGCTATCTCTGGAGAGACGGTGTCAGAATTGAGTTGAATTGTAGGACACCCAGCTGGTGTTAGAGAATTGCTTTGAATGACTTGGGGGGAAACCCCACACACTGGAATTGGGGTGAAGAATTTTTAGAGACAGATTAAAGCCGATGATGCTTTGGAGCCAGCATCCTGAAATCCTTCCCACAGAGAAAAAGAACAAATGGTCCTGCTCAAGGTCCACTCAGCAGCTCAGGGTTGAAAGGTTTCCACATGTCTGTGTGTCCCACTGTTGGTGCTGGGTGGCAGCTGAGACCATGCATTCTGTGGCCAGATCTCTGGTTCTAACCCCAGTGCAGCCACTTACTAGTTACATAACTTTGGGTAAGTTACTAATGTTTGTACCTAGTTTTCTCTTCTGTAACGTGGGGAAGATAGTCACGCATACCTCCTAGTGTTGATTCTCTGCCTGGAATACAAGGAAGGTACTTAATAAATAAATGCTGAATTAATACTGAAGGAACCTATCGACATACGTCTTCTGTGTACAAAAAGTCACTCTCTTGGCTAGCAGGGTAGTAATCAAGGTGAAAAATGGTTAAAAATGTATTTGGAAACTTTTGAGACTTTTAACCATGCTATTATCCTCTTATATGGTAATCTATGCAATCGGAATGATTCCCACCCCCAAGCCATACACCAAACTGCTTTATGCATTGACCATTTTGCTTCACCATGTGTCCCCGTATCACTCTAGTTTTGAGCAGTTACATTTTTTCAAACTTTTTCAGCTGCTGCACACCCAGAATGATGCCTTAAGATGCAATATGTCAGGTGAAAATGAAAAACACATGTTTTTTCAGCACTTGGTTTCAAGTATTCTTGGGTTTCCAAAAAACACAGATTTGAGAATAAGAATTTCAAACAGACTATACTGAAATGCAGATCTCTAATTGTTCCCGAAGTTGCTATTAGGAATAGGTAATTAATCAGCTGGTATGAGAAGTGAGCAACATTTTGGAGAAGGGATACATGGATTTAGTGTTAAGTCAAATGAGTAGTGCTAAGTCTTACGGGTAGAAATCCAGGAAAACATAATTGACTCCATAGAAGTAGTACTTTCTAACAATTTTAAGCTGTCCAAGTAGGCATCACAGGAGCAGGGTGCTGTAGGAGCAGGTGAGCACAGGGTACCACAGAATGGTTTGGGCAGGAGCTGGGCAACAATCTCTTAGGGCTGTTTGGAAGTTATCCATTGGATGGACAGCTTGGACTGGGAGACCTCTGAGGATCCTGTCAACCTTGGAAGTCCACGTTTTCTGAATGCGATGTAGAAGTCCGTCCTTCCAAATCTATGCTCCTTGGTCCATCATTGGTCAAAAGTTCGATGTTTATAGAAACATAATCAATGCCTATGCTTCTCTGATGGTGGAAACTCAACTTGGCAAAGAGCCTTTATATGTTAATGACGTCTCTGATAAACAAAGATGAACTTTTGAAATTTATTAGTTACCATCCCTGATACAAAGCTGAGACAGCTGTTCAGAATATCTGAATCAGGGAGGGTCAGAGCTCTGGGAAGACTTGAGGCTCCTAAGAAGTAAAGGCTACCTCGGGAGGAGAATGTTGTAGCGCTATGTGTCCAGGGTCCTGACTAACTCTGGAAGGCCAATGAGTTTTCTGAGAGCAGCAGGGACCATTCAGCCCCTGACTGTCCTGCTTCTCTTTTGGAGCAAAGAAACTCCCCACTTGGCAGCTGCCTGCTCCACTGCAAATACAGAGTTGTTTGTTGGCTGCCCAGAGCCTCTCAGCTCTGTCAATTGAGGCCAGAAAGAAGAGTTCAGGAACGAACAGTAGCCGAAAAGTTTGGCTGACCTGTACACCGGGTGCGTGATTCCAGAACAACTCTCTGAGGGAAGGGCGAAAGGAGAATGGGACAATAAATTAGTCATTTGGATTTCCCTACAGGGCCTGCCTCTGTGTGTCCATCCTCAGACTCTCTGTCTTAACATAGTCTGGTGGATTAATACTAATAACCTCACCTTTGTTCAGTGATTACTACGTGCTTAACACTTTTCTAAGGATTTTGCGTGTATTATCTCATTTAATCTCCGTAACAACCTGTAAGCATTTTTATGATGTCAGTTTTCAGAGACGTAAAATGAAGTATCATTTAGCCCAAAATCACACAGGTAGTGGTGAATCCACCATTTAAACAGATAACCTCCCTTAGAAGTCTGGGCTCTTAACCACTATCCACTAGTTAAGTGAGAAAAGAGGAACATGAGGGAGGAAAGGCATTGGAAGTTTGGCTTACGTTTTTTGTTTGTTTTTAATTTGGCTGTTTTTAACCTAGTTAAAACTATCAGTGTTCAGTGCCTGTTTCATATCCTCCCCCACCACGCACACACCAGACTGTACTCCCTGAGTCAGGGCTGTCCTTTCTGCTTAGCCAATGCTAGGCACTTCATCACAGTTTGCTGAGTGAATGAACACAGCAGAGGACATGTCTAAGAAGGATTTTCCTAGAAAAGTCAGAGAAATATTACACAAAGAGCACTAACAGGCAGCAGAGCCTCTCTAATGTCTCGGGGGCTACTGTCTGACTTCCTAAGTCTATTCCTTGACCACCACGTCCGTCCTCCTACAGGACGTGATATTCTCTGAGTTCACACTGTTCTCTCTCCAGTTCTGCCCCCTCTGGATGCTCACATAGAAGTTGCTGGTTTTCTCTAGTCATCTCCTTCTTCTCTTACCCCTTGAAATGCAAATTTCCTGGCCAAGTCCCCTGGGTTCTGGAGGAGCCTGTTAACTTCCCTTGGGTGCTGAAACCTCTTCAAGAAGGATTTGAGGGCAAAGTAGATTGACAGATGGTAAGCCTGCTGGAAGGACTCAGAACCAGGGGAGGTGACCAGACAGGATATGGACAAAAGGCAGGCATGGGGGGATGCTGTGGCAGCCCTGGCAGTAACAGGTTTCAGTAAATCAACAGAGGGAAGTCCAGGAACCTACGTGGTCTTATTGTGTGTGCTGTAAGCACAAACCACAAAAGCCCCTGGTCGCTGTCTGTCTTTAGGGTCCTACAGATGGGAGATATGACAGGACTCCTTGAAAGATAAAATTGATGATGTCAGCCAATATCATAGTAATGACAGTATGAGAGAAATTCCCTCCTCTGAGCTGGGAAGAGTTTCCAGATCTTTGGGGAGGAGTGACTGCTGCGTGGTAGCAGGTAGATTAGCAGCTTTTGCATTAATTATGTAATTCAATTTGTATACAGTCCTGTAAGGCAAGCACTATTAAATCTATTGTACAGATAAGGAACCAGACTTATCTCCAAAATCACACAGTAACAGTAGCCCCTGCATTTTGTACTAAGCCACATACAAATTTTGATTTCTTGAACACCCAGTATGCACTAGGCACTGACATGAAAATGATTTCTGGTGATTGTCCTGATTTGCCTCAGGGCTGAAGATAAGCTGAAACATCTCAGCTACAGAACACTTTGGCCTCTTGCAAAGGATGTGGCCAGAGATTCCTAGGGCGGAGGGCACTTCAAAAGTGCCACGAACTTCATCCTTTCCCTTTAATTTAGGGATGACCATGCTGTATAGCAAAAATCCCTTTTCACATTTTAACAAACAGGTTAAAACAGACAGGAACTACAACTGTCCATTTAAATGATTTTAATATATTTCTGAACCAAGGCCTTTCAGGGTCTTGGTATTCAAACTTAAGCCAAAAGATTAATTTAGTACAGTGTTTCTCAACCATGACCTCATATTAAAAAAAAAAAAAAAAAAGAATAAAAACGCTGATGCCTGGGCTCCACCCCAGAAGAAATGATTCAAACTTTCTGGGGGTGGAGCCCAAGCGCTGGTATTTTTTAACGCTCCCTAAGTGAGAGCCACAGGTAGCCAGGGCTGAGCCACTCTTTAAATTAAGGGTCCCAGAGCCGTTTTATCTAATACAAACAATTGAAGCTCAAGTTGACTTGAAAATTCAAGGTGATCTTACATTTTTCTCCATGGAATATTGGCTATCAGAAACTCCAAGCAAACAATAACAAGGAAAACTGTGATGGAGATTTGGGGGGAAAAATGCCCAGCAGCCAGGGCTGAAGGCAGGGAAAGATTATCAGAACCACCATGCTAATTATGGAAAACCAGACGCCCTGGAGGAAGGCCAGGGGCGTGGCAGAACGGATAGGGGTGGAGGACAGGAGAAATTTTAGGAAATTAGAAATTTTAATAACTTTGGCCATCAAGGGTTGCAATGGGATGCTGAACTTATTGCAAGCCTTGAGAGGAAAAACAGATGAGAAAAGGAACTCTTGTATCACATTCTAGCTGCTTTTTGTTTCTCAAGCTCAGGAACAGAAAGGAAATGAAGCCTTCCCAGGGCTCCCTTCCCTACATCTGATTAAGGGCCCCCATAGGCACCCTTTCTGAACACCAGGGGGAGTAAGACATAATAGGCCTCCTTCACCAGGCCTTTCGATAGAGCATGAGAAAAAATAAATTATGGCTTATTGTTTAGATCCCTTCTTAAATAGGCTCTTCCTTCTCTCTATGGCTAAAGATAACAGTCTATTTGTGTTCATTTAAAAAGAGTATGTAAATGTCCTTTAAAAGCAATAAAATGGATTCTATCACCCTGCTGTGGAAGTTGCACTAAAGGGGAGGGGTTAAGAAAGCAGATGCTGGGCGCAACCCCCTTGGGTTTGAGTTCCAGAAACAGCACTTAGTAGCTGTGTCACCAAGGTCGGGTTACTTAACCTCTCACACCTCGATTTTCCTGTTTGTAAAATGGGCACCTTGTAGGATGGCTATGAGAATTGAGGGGTTAACACAGATAAAGCTTGGAACAAAGCCTGGGGTATAGTAAGCAGTCAATGAATATTAGCTAGTGCTTGTATCAAAAAGATCACCAGGAAATTTTAATTTTAGATTTGAATTCTTCCATACTTCAACAATTCCAAGTACTTTATATTAAAAATCATCCAATTCAGATATGGTAAAGCCAGTGGAGCCTTTGACAAAAAGTGATATTTAAAGGTAGAACTGTCATTCTTCATACACAGCAAAGGTCACTTATTCTAGCAATCTATGATAAGAATATACAGAAAATAATGAATCTGCTTGTACTTTCATAAAATGGCTACTACATATTTTAGATATACAAAAACACACTCACAAAGAATGAACGAATAAAATGAGTGTACCTAATGAGGAAAGACAATGATCTGTTAGAATATCACTATCGTAAACTTTCCCCAGAGGATGTAAGAAATTAGGTGAAGAAAAGGAGCATATGGTACTTAAGGACAACTTATACACGTTTTCAGCCTGACAACATCCAAAAAGACTCTAGCAGTAGTTATTTCACTAAAATGCATATACTTTTATAATTCCACAAAATTGTTTTGATTGCAATAGATTATCCTCTACGATGTTATGTCATTTTAACAAAATGAGCAGCCAGTAAGGAAGCTCTGGGTCAGTTGTCCCCACATGAGAAATGATGGCACATTTACCATGGACGGAGGCCACGGAATAAACATGGCTGTATCAAACATTCCTGATGACAAGGGAGAACTCTGCTTGCATGTTTTTTCGTACTAGCGCACATAACTCTTTTCCCCTGTGGATCTTCAGCAAGGCAAGGCAGTTGCCTTGGCTGTATGGAATTCAGCAAACAGAAATGCATGACCAGTGACCACACACTTGCATCTGGATGAGGTTTTGGCTGACTGCGCTTTGGGATTTTAACACTAGCCACTAACAAGGATCCCCTTCTTTTTGACTATATAAGTCAACTCTGAGAGCCACGGGGTAGAGTGAATTTTTTTGGTAGCTTCTTCCATGTCTACCAAGCACTGAGAGCGTAGGTGGCAGAGCCTGACTCTCTTGTCACCTGTACCTCTTGCAGTTGGAGGAACCAGAGTCTGGCCAGAAATCGGAATGATGGGGGAGAGGGAGGACTTCAAGAGTGAAGTGAAACATTCTTTTTAGCATCCTAGTGACATGTGTGGGGGAAAATGGATACAGATATCTGACAGAATGACACAGAGGTCAAAAGCATGGCCTCAGCCTGGGCTTGAATCCAGCTCCACACCTACCAGCCCTGTAACTTTGGATTCATTTGCTTAACCTCCTTAAGCTTCATTTCTTCATTCTGTAAGTTGGGGAGATAGTAGTCTCTTCCTTACAAGGTAGTCATGGGAATGAAACAAGATGGTACTTATAAAATGCTTTATCTTGTAGTGTGTTTTAAAATCCTCCCAAAACTCCTATGAGGTAGATACTATTGTACTCATTTTGCTGATGGGAAACTGAGGTTCAGAGGCATTCTATAACTTGCCCACTGTCACCCAGCAGGTAAGTGGAGGGAGCTGGACACAAGCCCAGGATTTCTCTAAAGCTGGTGCTCATCACTACTGCTTTATGCTCTCATTGGCCCATATGGCAAAATCCCAGCAAGTTAGGACTAGGGGATTCTCAGCTCCACTGGCCAGCCCTTCCTTTTAGAGTGAAGGAATAACAGTAAGAACAATTCAGTGATCAAGCTGAACTAACTAAACTAAACTCAAGGGTAGAAGGCGGGTACAAGAAATCAATTCTAAAGACTCTTTCCCCAACAGTGTTTCCTCTGTTGGTTCATATCCCCAGCAAGGAAGAGCACAGAGTAAATTGAGAAAAATGTTCAACCCAGATACTAAAATAACAATCATTGACTGGGGTAAGGCGGAAGTAGAAGGGTGAAGAAGGAGCCAGGTGGACCCTCTTTTTTTTTTCAAAGCCTGTTAGTTTAGTTTCTAAAAATGTTAGTTGAATGTGGTATAAAATCCAACCTTTTTGAAAAGCAAACAAATTTGAGATTTCCAGACCCGTTGTTATTTATTAATTGTCCATTAAACACCTGTTATCCATAAACAACAGGCCTTAGGCAAACCAAAGAACAATTAGCTTCTTCTAGTGTCAACAGAAAACTAGTCCACAAACTCCCAGCTGGTCTTCCCAGCTTCTGACATTGGCCTCAAATATACATACTCAAAAATTCAGAAGAGAAACTTAAAATAAATGTTACTAAATGCTTGCTCCTTCTTTGGCTTCAGAATTCACACAAATGAGACCTGTAGAGTATAAAGGTTTTACTTATTTAACTGGCTTCAGTATTCAATTTGCATTTATACATTGGTCTGTGTGTTTGAGAATGCTTCATCTATTTGTATGAATTTGATACTATCCGGTTTAGATTGAATACCTGTAGAGGGCAGCATGCCATATTTATTTAATGGACGGATACAGAATCTTTCCTAATGGTGGCGGTGGTTATCATCGTCATCACCGTCACCATCATCATCACCATTATCATTATCATCACTGTTCCTATCATATTCCTGGGTTTTGATCTTAAAGAAAATTTCCATTACAAAGCCGCAAGGTAGGCGATGGGTATATAATCTTTCTCTTCTTTATGAAGATTAATTGTGCTGATTATTTCCTGACATTATTTTACTTAAAATGCAGAAGGCTCTCCCACTTGCACACCACAAAAACTCCTCTATTATGTAAGATGTTGGCATAGAATTCTCTGCTATTTAAATAATTCAAAACATTTAACACAACATTCGAAGGCCTATCACTAACAGAGAGCTGTGGGCAGAGGAGTCAAACAGAAAGTTCCTCACCAAGGTATGTTTTCCCTCACATTAGCCTGTGGTCTGACAAACACTCCCTGTTGAATCTGTTTCTTTAAGATTCTAAAAATAAATTGATCTGTAAGTGACTTTGCTGTAATACATACAGTGAGTCAGATCAAGGAGTAAGAGCCATTTATAGAATGTGAACTAAACACTGGCCTGAGACAACCATTTAACCCTCGCCAAACAGAGAAGTGGCATTTCGGATTGTACAGAGCTTGATCTGCAAGGCTATTTTGAAACAGAAAGATTCTTTTATTATAACTTTGGCTAAAAATATTAGAATATGACCAGAGGCTACCACAAGGTCAAAACATTTGTTAACAGGACGAAATGTTACCAGTATGAGTGTGCAAGTGTCCATCTACGAAATCTTGGACACACTCAGGCCCAAACATATTATTAGCCATCCGTATTCATACATATGTAAGTAGAGACTGTATTTGGTGCAGAACAACACGTTGTCATTCTACACATTCTCATATAAAGAAGCAGATGGGAGTATTTTGGCTTGCATTGTACAGTGGTTTAGAGTGGATTTGTGTGACCATAAATAAGTCATCTTTAACATCTCTGAGCCTCAATTTCTTCATCTATAAAATGGAAATAAGTACAGTCCCTACCTCAAGACGTTGATGTGAAGATTAACTAAGAAAATGTATATAAAACACTCAGTACACATAATACAAGTTTAAGAAATGCCAGCTGTAATTCTGCTCTCTTCAGCCCCAGCTGTTATAGGATGGTGCAGTCTCCCTCCTCTTTGGGTGCCTTCATTGCGAGAGTACATCTTCATAGTGTTGTAATAGCTGCCTTAGGGGAAAGTGTGATGACTACAAGTTGGTAAGGGTTTTCTTTCCCTTCCTGCATGGCTGATGTAATGAAGATCTTTAGGAGGATATATGATCGGAGGGAGGAAGTGTGTTGTGTGCGTGTGTGTGTGTGAGAGACAGAGAGAGAGAGAGAGAGAGAGAGAGAGAAAGAGAGAGAGAGAGAGAACGAATGTGTGTATGTGTACAAGAATTCACCTGGTGACAAGAGAAACTTGCCACTCTCCTCACCTGAGTTTCACACACAGGAAACATTCGACATTGCCTGCACACAGATCTCTAACCTCGCACACTGAAAAGAGCTGCACTGCAAGGAATATGACTTCATAGCATAATGTTCATCACTGACCTCCACCCTGGTAATAAGATCCTTTTTGGCCCTTGTGCACTTAGCATCCACCTGAGACTTCCTAACCATCTCCTCGATAGCAAACTGGCAGCAAGTATTAGGAAATGCCATGCTGGTATTTGGATGAGTCTTCTCCATTGACATCGTTTATTTAGATTACAGGCGCTTCCTCAATTATAACAATACATCAACCATTTCAGGTTTTTCTTTCACCTCCGGATACATGTTGCCCTTAATAAATGAAGCTGAAGTCAGAACACGTGCTGGTATGACGACACCATCCTGTCTTTCAGGTGTGGTTTCAGGGTCACACTGAACACTTGCGTCTGGAAGGCTGACTTCACAGCACAGCACGGCCACATTCTGCTACTCGGGGGGTGAGATCATGGTACTGGCACGAATTTATCGGTCTTTCAAACGAACGGGGTTGAATTCAATCTACTGACCTTGATTGGGAGGCTAGTGATACAAGCTGTGTAAAATAAAACAAGACAAAATAAACAAGGGAAAACCACAGCGCATGCAGCCACTTGGTTCAGAAGTGACACTACTGAATTTGGTCTGTGAAGGTCTTGTCACATGAAAGCCTAGAAATAGCTATGACCTAAACATGGGGGTAGGAGACGACCCATTTAGAAATGAATGGACACATTCCATTGTGTTTGTATAGTGTTTAAAATCTATTTTGGAGCAAGGGGATATTGTAAATACTTTCCTTTGTTCATAACTATCATAACCCAAACTTTCTGGCTCTCGGCATTTTTCAGTAACCCTGCGTGCCAATAGTTTTTTACACACTGCCTGACAAGGCAAACATTATTCTACCAGAGATGCAGGATTCCCTGTGACCCCTCTGAATCTCCAGGGCCAGCCAAGACTAGATTGGACTTTCTGACTAATCCTAGTCTGGACATCTCTAGGGGCTGCCCTAGTCTCACTGCACAATTCCAAGGCCACTCAGTTCTGAGGGCCCTCAGGAGATGTTGCCATATTAGGCATGTGGAAATGTCCACACCATTCTGAAATTCTTTTGGAACTAGAGATTTAATATAACTTTTTCAATTAGCCTTCAATTCCAAATTTGGGACTAGACTTTAGGTGAGATTAATTCATGGACTCCTCATTGGTTTTGTAAAATGTTAATGCCAGCAAGCATTCCTTCATCTTCTATAGTAACTGGATCATAGATTTTCATTTAATTCTCTCTTTTTCATTTGATTGTCTCTTTGGTTAATGGCATTTCTATAGCAGAGGACACAGCAATCTTCACAGACATCTCTTGACTCTAAAGTGGCTGGCTGGATAAGCATATTATTAAATGCAGGTTAACCTGTGGCCTCTTTCCTCTTCACCATGATGGCTCTGGATGACAATAAGGGGGGAGCCTGGGGCCAGGTATGGAAAAGTGAATGGTACAGGCATTTCCTGGATATATGGTTCCTAGTATCTCCATAATGCCAAATATAAATTGTAGTTAGAAACTGTTACCCTATGAACACCTTCATCACTTAAAGAAGATTCCTTCTGGAGACAATAATGATCTTTATTAGGTACCAGGCCTGCGTGAAGATCGGGTGATGCCAAGACATGACCTTGGTGGGTGTGATTTCATAGGAAAAGTGGGCTCTAGAATGTTCCCTTTAATAGTAGAATTCTTTAGTAGCACTGTTCACTAAGACACTTGGTATAAATGGAACCACCTCTTCCAAGTGGATTTAGTTATTGAAGAAATTAAAGGAATTCCCTCCAAGGTAGCTTTTCTCATCAGATGGCTCCAAAACAAAAACCTCCACAATATTAGCATAAAGGGTTCAGGAATAGTGATTTTTGGCATTTCCAAAGAGTAGGTTCCTTCTATTTCTGCTACCTCAATAACAGAGAATAAATCAGAGACTTGGCATTGACTGCTCCACTGATCTATTAATGCTAAGTCTTTCACTGATTCAGTTCCAACTATATGTTTGATAGAGACAACTTTTATTTACTGTTTAAATCATACAGTAATCTAAGAAAACTCAACAGTTCAAGGATATTAAATCAAAATCTATTTACTCTTGAGTAGGATTTAATTTAAGATGGAAGCTTCCTAGAGATCCAAATCTGGGGTTTAGTGAGACCATCCTATTCTAGAAATGATGTCAGAAGACTGGGTGCTTACCTAGTAAGGCACCAGTGTCCTGTTATTAATAGATCTGTGCAAAATAATTTACCATGTCAATACCCTTTCTTCCTCCTATCCAATTATTCCGTATTGATGAATCTCTTATTTAAGCATTATCGAAAGGTCACTAGCCAGTGCTATATCTAATTCAAAAACGTATTATTAGGCTTATACCATATCAATTTTAAGAAATGACCAGTTCTGTGAGGATGATCTGAATAGCCATATTCATATTTTTTCCTATATTTAGAATCAGGGTCAGACCTTCTCAATTTTCAGGGCTATTTTTACTTTAAAATTTAAAAAATTTTACTTTATTGTTGTAAGAACACTTAACATAAGATATAACCGCTTAACAAATTTTTAAGTATATTATTACATTTTATTACACATTATTATGTATTATTATTATTACACCTTATTATACATTGTTGTTGACTATTAGTACAATGTTGTACAGCAGGTCTCTAGAGCTTACTCATCTGGCTTGACTGATATTTCATGCTGGTTGATTAGGAACTCCCCTACTTCTCCTTTCTCTGAGCCCCTGGCAACCACCATTCCACTCTCTGATTCTATGAATTCAACTATTTTTGATACCTCATATAAACAGAATCCTGCTGTATTTGTCTTTCTGTGACTGGCTCATTTCACTTAACATAATAACTTCCTGGCCAACATGTATGTGAAAAAATGCTCAATGTCACTCACTAATCATCAGGGAAATGCAAATCAGAACCACAATGAGATTAACACCTCACACCTGTCATGGCAGCTATTATCAATAAAACCAAAGACAAGTGTTGGCACGGCTGTGGAGAAGTTGGAAACCCTGCACATTGTTGGTGGGAATATAGAATGGTGCAGCTTGATAGAAAACAGTACAGAAGTTCCACTTACCTCAACATAATAAAGGCCATATATGACAAACCTACAGCCAACATCGTTCTCAGTGGTGAAAAACTGAAACCATTTCCTCTAAGATCAGGAACAAGACAAGGTTGTCCACTCTCACCACTATTATTCAACATTGTTTTGGAAGTTTTAGCCACAGCAATCAGAGAAGAAAAAGAAATGAAAATAATCCAAATCAGAAAAGAAGAAGTAAAGCTGTCACTGTTTGCATATGACATGATATTATACATAGAGAATCCTAAAGATGCTACCAGAACACTACTAGAGCTAATCAATGAATTGGTAAAGTAGCAGGATACAAAATTAATGCACAGAAATCTCCTGCATTCCTATACACTAATGATGAAAAATCTGTAAGAGAAATTAAGGAAACACTCCCATTTACCATTGTAACAAAAAGTTAATAAATAAAATACCTAGGAATAAACCTATCTAAGGAGATAAAAGACCTATATGCAGAAAACTCTAAGACACTGATGAAAGAAATTAAAGATGATACAAATAGATGGACAGATATAACATGTTCTTGGATTGGAAGAATCAACATTGTGAAAATGACGGTACTACCCAAAGCAATCTACAGATTCAATGCAATCTCTATCAAACTACCAACGGCATTTTTCACAGAACTGGAACAAAAAATTTCACAATTTGTATGGAAACACAAAAGACCCCAAATAGCCAAAGCAATCTTGAGAAAGAAAAATGGAGCTGGAGGAATCAGGCTCCCGGACTTCAGACTATACTACAAAGCTACAGTAATCAAGACAGTATGGTACTGGCACAAAAACAGAAATATAGATCAATGGAACAGGTTTGAAAGCCCAGAGATAAACCCACACACATATGGTCACCTTATTTTTGATAAAGGAGGCAAGAATATACAATGGAGAAAAGACAGCCTCTTCAATAAGTGGTGCTGGGAAAACCAGAGAGCTACATGTAAAAGAATGAAATTAGAACACTCCCTAACATCATACACAAAAATAAACTCAACATGGATTAAAGACCTAAATGTAAGGCCAGACACTATAAAACTCTTAGAGGAAAACATAGGCAGAACACTCTATGACATAAATCACAGCAAGATCCTTTTTGACCCACTTCCTAAAGAAATGGAATTAAAAATGAAAATAAACAAATGGGACCTAATGAAACTTCAAAGCTTTTGCACAGCAAAGGAAACCATAAACAAGATGAAAAGACAGCCCTCAGAATGGGAGAAAATATTTGCAAATGAAGCAACTGACAAAGGATTAATCTTCAAAATTTATAAGCAGCTCACGCAGCTCAATATCAAAAAGACAAACAACCCAATCCAAAAATGGGCAGAAGACCTAAAGAGATATTTCTCCAAAGAAGATACACAGATTGCCAACAAATACATGAAAGGATGCTCAACATCACTAATCATTAGAGAAATGCAAATCAAAACTACAATGAGGTATCACCTCACACCAGTCAGAATGGCCATCATCAAAAAATCTACAAACAATAAATGCTGGAGAGGGTGTGGAGAAAAGGGAACCCTCTTGCACTGTTGGTGGGAATGTAAATTGATACAGTCACTATGGAGAACAGTATGGAGGCTCCTTAGAAAACTAAAAATGGTGGTTGGGAGTCCACCTGCCGATGCAGGGGACATGGGTTCATGCCCTGGTCCGGGAAGATCCCACATGCCGTGGAGCGGCTGGGCCCGCGAGCCATGGCCGCTGAGCCTGCGCATCCGGAGCCTGTGCTCCGCAGCGGGAGAGGTCACAACAGTGAGAGGCCCGCATAATGCAAAAAAAAAAAAAAAAACCTAATAATGGAACTCCTATACGACCCAGCAATCCCACTACTGGGCATATACTCTGAGAAAACCATAATTCAAAAAGAGTTATGTACCACAATGTTCCTTGCAGCTCTATTTACAATAGCCAGGACATGGACGCAACCTAAGTGTCCATCGACAGATGAATGGATAAAGAAGATGTGGCACATATATACAATGGAATATTACTCAGCCATAAAAAGAAATGAAATTGAGTTTTTTGTAGTGAGGTGGATGGACCTAGAGTCTGTTATACAGAGTGAGGTAAGTCAGAAAGAGAAAAATATCGTATGCTAACACATATATATGGAATCAAAAAAAAAAAAAAGGAATTGGTTCTGAAGAACGTAGGGGCAGGACAGGAATAAAGACGTTGACGTAGAGAATGGACTTGAGGACACAGAGAGGGAGAAGGGTAAGCTGGGACGGAGTGAGAGAGTGGCATGGACATATATACACTACCAAATGTAAAACAGATAGCTAGTGGGAAGCAGCTGCATAGCACAGGGAGATGAGCTCAGTGCTTTGGGACCTCCTAGATGGGTGGGATAGGGAGGATGGGAGGGAGATGCAAGAGGGAGGAGATATGGGGATATATGTGTATGTATAGCTGATTCACTTTGTTATAAAGCAGAAACTAACACATCATTGTAAAGCAATTATACTCTAATAAAGATGTTAAAAAGAAAACCGTACATAAGTTAAAAAAAAAAAAAAAAGAACTACCATATGATCCTGGAATTCCACTGCTGAGTATTTATTCAAAAGAATGGAAATCAAAATTTCAAACAGATTTTAGCACTCCATGTTCACTGCAGCATTGTTAGCAACAGCCACGATGTGGAAACAACCTAAATGTCCATCGACAGATAAATGGATAAAGAAAATATGGTGTACCCATGCTTAAAGAAGGGAATTCTATAATATGCAATTTTTTTCAGAAAAAGCTAACAATATTTGAGCATTTACTACGCTAAATGCTCACTTGCATTATTTCATTTAATCCTCATAAACACCTATATAGTTAATTATAATTATGTACCCATTTTTCAGGTGAGGAAGTGAGGCCAAGAGCAGCTCAATAATCTGCCTAAGGTCTCAGGACAGTAAGTGGTGGAACCAGCACTCAAGCCCAACTCTTCTGATTACAGATAAGTTCTGCTTTTCTCTGAAGCCCACACACTCTTCACTACCTCATGATATTGTTTCCATTTGTCAAGATTTAATTTCCTTGAAAGCAAATCTTTTCAAATCTAAAATCTTTTCAAATCTTAAAAGTTTGACTTATTCTGAATTTTCCAGAAGAATCTATGAGAAGATTGCAAAAGTTGTTTCTCTTATCTATATAGATTAAATATATCCCTGGTTCAAACCATATGGGATGAATTACTGTACCATCTTAAAAGTTATTGTTTTGAAAATCTTCACTAAATCAAGTCCATTTTATTATAATAATGCCTAAATTATGCAGAAGCTTACAACCTGTTTTCAAATCTCATTTTTTAAAAAAGTCTTGCATTGAAATACAAGGATATGCTCTGAGGAGAAAACTACTGGCTAGAAACTGTAAAGGACAATAGTAACACACTACATTTGTATGGTATGCTACAGTTTCACAGTAATTCTTGTAATCTTCTTTTTTTAACATGAGACAGGCAGAAAGAGTTACTATTTGATACCGCTGAGGCTCAGAGAGGTACAACCACTAGCCCAAGGTCACACCTTTAGCCCATGACCACAATCCAGGTTTTCTAGTGCTGTGTCCAGTGCTGTTTCCCTATGAGCCTCTGTTCCCCACAAAACATGGAAACACCTTCTCCTTCCCAAGGTTTTCTACATTGTCATCCTGGAGAAACAGGGGCAGGTTTAGATGTGTGGTTTCCTTACTGAAAAGGATGGTGTCTATCTCAATGTCGAATGACAGGGACAAATAAGCAGGCACCCAACAATTTTCTCCTTAATAGCTCTCTCAAAATCTACCCAAGTGGGCTTCCCTGGTGGCACAGTGGTTGAGAGTCCACCTGTCAATGCAGGGGACGCGGGTTCGTGCCCCGGTCCGGGAGGATCCCACATCCTGCAGAGCAGCTGGGCCCATGAGCCATGGCTGCTGAGCCTGCGCGTCCGGAGCCTGTGCTCCGCAACGGGAGAGGCCACAACAGTGGGAGGCCCGTGTACAGCAAAAAAAAAAAATCTACCCAAGTTAGAGTAGGCCAAAGAGAGAGAAGGCATTTGTCCTGAAGAAACATTTGCCACTGGGGAGCATTCCCTGGGATATCCAGGAATCCTCTTGGCTAGGTGAGTGGTAGATTTGGATAACCATTCTCTTCCAGAACCAGGCTATGGGCCACCTAGTGCAACCTTGGAGCCATGCTGGCTGAGATCAAATCCCACCTCTCCCACTTGCTAGCTGTGGTCCTTCGAGCAAGTTATATAACCCCTCTGTGCCTGTTTCCTTTGGCAGCAAAATGAGGACAACCACCATCTACCTTGCAGGACAATTTAGGAGCTTCCATGCGTTTAATGTAAAGTACTTAGGACAAGACTTGGCAATGTGCCTGATGAGAGCCATTATTTTTATTATCTTAATGAATGAGCCTCTCGATTTCTTTACATAGCAAGTGGGAATAATGACAAACCTGTAACAAGAATCAAATTATATTAAGTCTTTGAAAGTTCCTTATAAATCATAAAATGCTCTGTGCATCTAGAGAATAACTGCTGTTGTGCTGAAGAGAAAGCTGCAATGTCTGAATTATACCTGCCTTCCTATTGCAAGGAATTTACCCTTTCTCCTCAAACTGAGAAAGAAAGTGATTTATATTATGATCCCTAGCCTAACCCCATTGGTAGCTTGTTAGGCAGGAATCAAATGGTTGAAGTTAGTGTCTAGCAAGGCGGGGTGTTTACCCAAGGCCTGGTAAGTCTTCACGTCTCAGGGGAGGCTCATGGAGATTTTGCTCACTGGGATGGGAGGCCTGGCCCAGCTGCGTGTGGCTGTATCTGTGTATAGATCTAGAATCCGAGAGTCCTACCGGTCCTGCAGGATTACCTGGGCAAAGCCACTGGCCGCCTGGAGCCCTGAAAAGTGGGACAACCGCTAAATGTGGGTGGCTACTCAGGGGAGCCTAGAGTCCTTTCACCAGTCCTGAAATCAGAGTTGCATCTGACAGAGAAGCAGATGTGTTGATGCAGGGTGAAAAAACAGAATGAAATGAATTTTTTCAGAGTTTGAGATGACATGTGATTTCTGACAAGATCAGTAGGAATGCAGTTGATACAAATGAAGGAAACATAAAAAAAAATCTCCTCCTTTTCCTACAGCATCATGCTCTCACCCAGCGGCATACACACAGACTCCAAGCTCTAATGTCTTTAGGAAGACACGGATGCCAAGTGGGGACAGCTGTTCCCCACGCCCTTTCCTGGTTCACTGTGGATGCTCCATCCTGAATGCCTGCTGGCTTCTCCCAGTGCAGTTCTACCCAGTTTTCCAAGTACAGTTTCAATACCATCTCCTTTACTAGGCTGCCTCTCAATCTCCACCTAGAACTAACTGCTTCCTACCGTGTCCTCATAAAACTTTCATTTGGACCCCTTTCGTGCAGAGCTATCAAAGTTTGCCTAGTTTCATAATGAGTTGTGCAAACTGTCTCTGCCTTTTGCTTATAAGGGACTGCCTCTTGTCATCTCTGTGTCAGGGTGACATCTACACCACAGGCTGCTCAAAAGAGACACTCAATATATATTCATCAAGTGAATAAATAAATATTTGTTGACAATAATTAACTTGAACTGAGAACTTCATGGCCTCCAAGAAAGGCTCTGAATTTGTTAAATGAAGCACTGCTCTTTTTTCCCCCTCTTATGCTTAAGGTTGTTTCATAACATCTCCTGCCAGGAACTGCTCCCATTATTAAATTAAGTGCCAGGGGAGCGGCAGCACCTTCTGTGACTAAGTACTGAGTGAAACTGTGATGAAGCGAAGCCCCCATTTGCTCCCAATTTCAGAGGTGACAACCGTCGACTTTATTTTTGTGCTCATTCTGTCACAAGCCAGTGTGATTCCAATGGTGGATTTTGGAATTGTGTTTTCTGCTTTCCTCCTTCTACTCACCCCCTCGACCCGAGCCACTCTGAATACACATACCCAGAGAGGAATTTCAGGCGCACTAATGAGAAAGCAGAGTCCACATTTCCTATTTGGAACCTGGGACTGTGCTAAAACTAGATTTTGTGCTTCTAACCTGTACTCACTCATTAGTTGTATGGATGAGAGTTCTCTGCACAGAGAACTGAGGGACAGGTGGACAGGGAATTTCGAAGTAGGATCGTTTATTGTATTTTTCCTCTACAATTTGAGATTAACTTTGTCATGTAAACAATTAACGAGAGTTCTTCGGATGTTCTTCTGAATTGCTTTTCCCTCTCAGGGATATTGTTAAGCATCCCCTACACAGGCTCCCCTGTGGAGGCTTTCCATGGGTAAAATTCCAAATACAGTTCTCAAGCACATGGAATCATTCTTATGGATGATATCAATAAAGGCTTCCAAGAATTCCAGCATCCTTTCCTCAACTCTCTGAACTTCAGGCTGAGGCTTCAAGAATGGTACCCCCAGGAGATCCCCTAAAGGTTATTGCCCACAGTGCCCACTCCCAAGCTTTAGACTTTATAGCGACTTAGATAGCATAAACCTTTGTTTAAAGAATAAAAATATAAATGAACTACTGAACTGATGGATGAATAAATGAAATAACACATTCTTAGAAATAACACTTAGCTCTTCGTGGTCACTGGATCCTAAATATCCTGATGGGGACTTATATATTTTTTTACCCTAAATGAAAATCATAAAATGTCTTAGCTGAAAGAGACCTTAGTGATAGACTATATACGATTTTTAAAAGCCATGGCCTCACTAATGAACTTATCTATGAAACAGAAACAGATTCATAGACATAGAGAACAAACTTGTGGTTGCCAAAGGGAAGGGGGGTTAGAGGAGGGATGGACTGGGAATTCGGGGTTAGTAGATGCAAACTATTATATGTAGAATGGATAAACAACAATGCCTACTGTATAGCACAGGGAACTACATTCAATATCCTGTGATAAACCATAATGGAAAAGAATATGAAAAATAATATACAAATATATATCTGAATCACTTTGCTGTACAGTAGAAATTAACATGACATTGTAAATCAACTATACTTCAATAAAATAAAATTTTTTTTAAAAAGTCATGGCTTGATTTGTTCAAATGAAGTTAAGAAAAAACTGCTTCTCTGGTTGAAGTGTAGGTAGGGGCCTGGAACCTGCCAGCTCTAAGAAATTACATAGCTTGTTCAACATCATACAGATCTCAGAGGTAGAGCCACGACTCCTGAGGTCCTGGTTTGGTTTTTCCTGCTGCATGCTACAGCCTTTTACTGGTGAAGGGTTGTTTGTGGGTACTTACTGGGTAAAAGGACATCTCTCTGACATTAAAATAAATGAGCCACAGACTGTAGGAAGTTTTGAACTGGACTTCCAGGTAGTCACATAGTTGAAGGTAGGTCCTCCTTACAGAAGTATTCCAGCTAATAAGTGAAGAAGGAATGACAGAAATATACTTCACCATTTTGCAATCCCCAAAGATGTAATGGATCTAGGTGAGGATTGTCAATGACTGCCAGCATCCCAAAGAGAGACGAGCAGATTTTGGTGCCTCCTGACAGAAGTATCCCACATTGCCTATGAAGTGCTCTTGCCAAAAAATTGAACTTGATGTTAAATGAAGTCTAGAAAGCCCAAATTACCAATTTATGAGAAATACAAGAAACAAAGGAACTAGTTAAACTGACACCATGAAAATGGAATCAACAATATTCACTTTGTACAAAACTCTACAAACTCTTCAACAAATAAATTTCAAGGCAAAACAAAAAAAAGGGGGGGGGAACAGATCTGTGATTTAAAAGCGTGTAAGAAGACATGTCAACCAATTTTAATGTACAGACCTTATTTCAGTCCCGATTAAAATAAAGGGCACTTATCTGGGAAAGCACCAAATGGCAGAGGTATACCCGTACTCCTGGGGTACTCCTGGCTGCAGCAACAGCCCAGCCCACATCACAGAGTTCAAGGAAGCAAGGCCGAGCTGGGCCACCTGATCAAGGACAGGGAGACCAAATCCCTGGAGGAGATTCCTCTCTTCTCCTTTCCCATCAAGGAATCTGAAATCACTGACTTTCTCCTGGGGATGTGCCTCAAGGATGAGGTTTTGAAGATTATGTCCATGCAAAAGCAGACCTACACTAGCCAGTGGACCAGGTTCTGTTGCCATCTGGGACTACTACGGCCATGTCGGTCTGAGTATTAAGTGCTCCAAGGAGGTTGCCAGGGCCATTCTAGGGGCCATCATCCTGATCAAGCTCTCCACTGTCCCCGTGCGACAATGCTACTGGGAGAAGAAGACAGGCAGGTCCCACACTGTCCCTGCAAGGCACCAGCCTCCATGCTGAGTGCCTCTTCCCACCCCCAGAGGCACTGGCATCATCTTGGCCTCTGCACTCAAGAAGTTGCTGCTGATGGCCAGTATGGATGACTGTCACACCTCGACCAGGGGCTGCACTGCCAACCTGGGCAACTATGATGCCATCTCCAAGACTTACAGCTCTCTCACCCTGATCTCTGAAAAGAGACCGTGTTCACCAAGTCTCCCTGTCAGGAATCCAGAGACATCTCCCACAGACTCACACCAGAGTCTCCCTGTAGAGAGCCCAGGCTCCATCTATGGCCACCACTGTAGCATTTTTATATAAGAAATATAAAGTGAATTAATTAATTTAAAAAACAAAGGGCCAAAATCCTATGAAACAAACAAGGAAATTTGAAGGATATTTTAAAATATTAAGAAACTATGGGTAACTTCTCAGGTGAAAATATGGTATCATGGTTACTTTTCTTTAAAGAATACTTATCTTTCATACTTACATGCTGATATACTTATGGATAAAATGCTATGATATCTGGGATATGCTTCAAATAACCTTGGGAGAGGCTGGAAGTGGGTAGAGACACCGATGAAACATGACCAGTTGTGAGCTGATAATTGTTTAAGTTGGGTGGTAGGTTCATGCTGGGTCATTATCCTGATCTTTGTACTTACATAATATTTGAAATTTCTATAATTAAAATATTTAAGAAGTTTTGTTCACAATTATAACATAAGATAGTTTTGCTTAATTGTTTAAAAAAATGCTGAAAGCCAGGAAGGGATTTCACATGAAGGTAAGAAGCGTTTGGAAATGCAGGTGTCCCTCATTATGACTGGAGCATGAGGAATCTCTCCGAAGTGACAACAAGAGTATCCAACCCCTTTCAATTGAAGCAAGACTAGACCAGGACAGCAAACCTGCTGGTGGTGAGCGTGGTATCTCATGAAAAAGGCATGGTCTCACTGACTTGGTCTTGGTCTCACCAAGTATATTATGAGTGACAGCAGCAGCCTAGCCTCTGTATGTTGTAACTAATCATAACAAGACATTATGAAATTATATATTTTGCAATGTAATTAAAAGATCTTTCCATAACTGCCAGATTAAATCCCAAATGGCTAGCACAAATGACTGCCATCTGAACAAGCTTTGAAATGGCCAGGGTACTCACCCTCAAGACAGCATTCCTGAAGCAGATCAGAATGCTCCAGGCTCTCAAGAAGCCTCCCCGGATTCTAAGTTGCCCCCAAAGGATGCAGTGGCTTGCACATTGGAAAGTTTATCTATGACTCTAAGCCACTCCAAGACCATTTGTAAATTACTGCTGGGGTAATTTAAAAATATTGAGATTTGCTGACCTGAAGAAATAAAGATGTCCACAAATGCCTAATGCAGTCAGGCAGTCACTCACTGGCAAGATCTTGTGTGAATGTCATGAAGTCAAATATGTCATCAAATATGACAGTTTCCAAAAGGGACCCAAGGTAGGTCATGATCAGTAATCAAGGGGTCAAATCAAAGTACATGGAGGGATCCCAAAGCTTACCTCTAACTCTGTCCTTCAAAAACCCAAATCCAATGGAGCAATCACCCTTCATTCCGTTTACATCAAGTTGAAGTGATCTTTTATTCTAGGAGTAATGGCTTGATGATTTGACACCTATGAGTCATAAGCAGCCCTTGTAAAAAGCCCAGTGACACTGTGTTAGCTCACATTTAAGCCTCAGCTGTGTTTCCCACTCTGTTCCCAGTAGTCCCCATCTTCTTTGAATCTAGGGTGGGGTTCTGGGCCCTGGCTCAATGAGTGCACTCAGTTTCAGACCAAATATATTGCAGTGAACCTTAAAAATTCACACATTTGCAATGAGACTTTCTTCAAGGGGAAAATACATTTTTAGTTATTTGGCCAAAACAAGCAAAATACTCAAAATGTTGAAATGGTGAGGCCTCCACTATTTCATTACTGCTTTGCTGAGGCAAAGAAGTGAAGATATTTTTCTTTGTGGTTCCAGCAAGCAGGCATACATTTATCAGTCAGGACACTCTACAATGGATGTCTAATCAGATACGCTAGTCCTCTGGGTAATTCCAAATTCCTGCATAGAAACTTTGGCTTCTTTTCTTTAATGACTGCATTTGGAGAATGAACTAAAATGGTCAAAATTTTCAATACATCTTGGAGAAGGGTTAAGCACAAAAGTCCTGTTAAACAATAATGGGATTTGTGTGTGAAACATGACACTCTTCGAACACTTTTGAGAAAGTTACTCTCCTCTTTCCCTTCCAACTAATAACAATTCAACATTATTTAACATAATCCTACTGACAGGTAATTTCTGACACGAAATTTATTACTGACTTGCCCTTTGAGGGCATGTTTCACTATTAATGTTTCCTTTTAAAAGCTATAGCATACATTAGATTCTCCTACAGCGTTTCCCCATGTTTTCCTTGGAAACCCCTACTTTCTGTGGTATTTTACATTACCCGAACCTGTTTTAATTCTGGATCCTTACACACACACACACACACACACACACACACACACACCTCCTTTCCAGAAATACATCCAGAAATATACTTAACACTGAAACGTTTTATTCTACAATTATTAGGTTTACCTAGAACTGAATAAACAACATTAGTAGAGCATAAATTTAAATTAGTTTCTCCTGTGCCTAACTGGGTATGTGACTGACTGAGCTAGAGGGCTTGAATTCAACAGGACCATGCCAGGAAATGGGGGAGCTGCAGATTGCGGATGTTATCCAGATAGGGCCAGTGAGACCTGCAAGCGTCTGCCCTCATTGGTGCCCTGAGTCTTTCACAATGCAGGACACATGAGACTGTACAGAACACATTTGTGATTCTGACTCATTCAGAGAGATGATTCTTTACCTGGTGAGTCAGCATGAAGCTAAGCATTTCCCTACCTGTGTTAACCATACAAGGGCATTGCTACCTGGAGGATTAGGTCATCTGCCCCAGAAGGAAATGCACACCATCTTTGGTTTTTCTGGAACAGCCTTACTGGCATCATGAGCTCATAGGCTGGAGCTGACCACGTGGTGTCCTTCCTTTGAAAAGGAGGCATCGTCTAAAGGGCTGGTTGGCTGGCAAAGCAGCAACGAGACAAGGGAAAGAAATATTCATTCATTCATTATTTATTTATTCATTTGTAATTTTAGGGAGGTCAGGTTTGTTGAGTTACAATTTACAGATGGTAAAATTCACCCTTTTTAATATTGCAGTTCTATGAAATTTGACAAATGCATAGTCATGTAACTACTACCACAACCAAGATATAGAAGAGTTCCATCGCCTCAAAAAATTCCCTCACCCCCTTTGTAATTAACCCCTTTCCTAACCCACCATATTTATTTTAAAATAATATTCAAATGATTTACAACAGAGACATGAATTCACCTGCATGTTGTGACTTGTCCTTAATATAGTGGCAGGATTTACTGGTAGCGAGATTCAGAGACGCTCCATACCACCTGAAGTCTGAGAACGTGCTGAGCGAGATCTATTGCCTCCCATTTGCCCTAATGGATAACCTATTTCTGCAGAGAAACACATGCAGGAGTGATTCTACTAGGTAAATTCTTAGCTTCCTAACTCTTCCTCCAAGCTTAAGAAGAAGACTTACACCTCCCACTGTTTCAGAAGACTAAGTTCCCTTCAGTCTCCCATCTCAACCAATTCTAACTGGAAAAAGCTGGAGATAAACACACTCTCCCCTACCTTGGCCCTTGCCTCTCTCCCTATAGACTGACACACACAGGAAGCTCGCTCTCTCTCTTTTACACACACACACACACATACACACGCACACACACACGAAACAGAGGCAACACAAAAACTGCCAAGATGGTCTGTCCTCCAAGGTGGTCGTAAAATCTTGAAGGCCACAACGGGACCTTCTAGGCCCAGACCTGTGCAGAAGCCTGGGGTGAAAATCCTCTATCCCGAGAAGCTGGAACAGATCCGAGGGCCTTGCACATTAGGGAAGAGTTACCTTCCCAGGCTACTGGGCCATTAGCAGCTCTACCATCCATTTTTCATTTGAAGGAACCTTTATAAAGGTTGAATTCTTATCTTTGGGAGGCCTGTAAATGCAGTTCTTGTGTTTTCATTTGGGTTTACTTAGCCTGGGGGATTTAGGTCCCCCTGTTTAGGTAGTAAATTTTCCCCTTTGTGTGAATGTATGTGGTTAATATACTTAAAAATCCATCAGGCAAGGATAACAAAAATGCAGCCGCCTTTACACAGCAGTTTTTGGCAAGAATATAGTCACTCAGGATGGCTGTGTGGTGCTTATAATTGAATTGTGGTCACTAAGCCGAATGCTATCAAACTCTGGAAAAACCAAAGCCAGATACCTCTGAGCACGCCTTTCACCACCTTCCCTCTGGTCCCTTCCCTTGCTGCCAGCTCCCCCTGTTCACCCAGCTGGCAGAGTGGGACACAGAAAGAAGCCCAAGATGAATAAACGGCAGACACTGCTACAGCCTTTAAACATGTACCAGAAAAGATGGACTCCAGCGCCTGAAAGGACAGAACTGAAGACCTGATGGCGTGAGTTGCAACGCTTGGGAGGTCGGTGAGGGAGAAGCTGCTCAAGAAAAGGAAAACGACAAAGGCCCTCGAAGACGCCCTTGGAGAGCTTCCAACTCTTGGTTGAGAACAACATTAAGCTTTGGCCCCTTGAATCAACATTATCTGACACTAGGGCACAGATTCCGGGCCCCCCCAAGGTCCCCCTCACAACGGTAACCTTGGGTGATCGATGGTCCATTAGCCGATTTTTCCTCCCCCCCGCTCTGACCCCACACGCTCATCTCTCTGCCACCTCCCTCCCCGGCACTGGTGGCAGAGCCCAGTCACCAGGCTGGGTTCAAAAGCTGTGGGCTCTGACCACAACGAGCATGAAGCCTTCCCACTCAGCCACCGCTACTGCCGACTGCAGGAGACCCAGTGAAGATCACACACCCTAGTGTTTCCAACTCAACCAGGTGGCCTTGGTCCCTGACAGATCTGAAACAAAAGGAGAAAACCAGCTCATTGCACAGAGTCATGGCAGGAGGAAAGGAAAAATCCTTCCATACAACTCTCTCTAGCCTAAAGACAAAATCAAATCAAAATCAAAATACACATAAGAGGATTATTCTACTTAAAAACTACCTTTTAAAACAAATAAATAAAAATAAAAACTACCTTTTTCATTAGGCAAAGGGATAGCTCAATATTTCCTATCCTTGCCAGGCACTGCGCTCATTCAACAAATATTCTAAATGGGCACTCAAATGTAACAATGGTACCCAGGCTCTTTGGGTGCATAAGCCCATCCCATATGCCGTGTAAAGGATAGAAAAAGCACTTTGGACTCAACCACCATCCTAGAGCAAATTCTGCAAAAAATGTGCTCCCAGAGCTAAGGAGCCTAGGAGCAGGTGAGCTCAGGGTCTAGAAATTCATCAAGATGGAAACTATAGGCAGTCCAGCACAAATGGCTTCAAAGCAAAGGACAAACTGTCCCATAGACCCAGGACCTAAAAGAAAGCTATGTCTAAAATGTACGAGTCAGAAAAGCACACATTTCTCAAAAGGTAAACACACAACCTACTACTCAAGAACTACTGTACTAATTCAAATTATCACTGCTTCCTGCTGATCATGGTTGCGTAACTACCTCAGGTCTAACTTTGTAGAAGGATGTATCTGCATGGCTATGTAAAGTTACACCTCTGTGGGAGGGAGACGCAAGAGGGAGGAGATATGTGGATATATGTATATGTATAGCTGATTCACTTTGTTATACAGCAGAAACTAACATACCATTGTAAAGCAATTATACTCCAATAAAGACGTTAACAAAATAAATAACTAAAAATAAAGTTACGCCTCTGACATCTTGCTTTAAATGGTAAGCTCCAGGAGGAGTTATTTGACTTTCCTATTATAACCACAGAGATAGCATGATATACAAGTAGTCACAGATTATGAATGAACACAGATGAATAATTACAACTGATCAATTTTTATGCCAATAATTTAAAAATCTTCTCTTTTAAATTAAGATAATTTAAGAAGAAATGTAGAGACCCTATTCTCATATTTGAGCCAGGCCATACTTAAACTTACATATAACCAACCAGTCCCTATCATTAACCTTTATTGACCTAAAGATTACTCATGTATCAACACATGTCAACCATCAAGTTGCCCCATTCCCTCAGGAATTTCAGAGACCTGTTTTAAGAAAAGCAGTAATGACTTCTGAAGGAGTGAACAATGGAATCTGATTTTCTAAAACAGTTTTAGGGTCAATGATACAAGTCCTTACATCCTGGATTTTAACCTGCTCACGTACTGTGGGGAAGGAGGAAAGACACGGGCCAGGGAGGCAGGGAGACTGGGATTGATATCAAATGACATCTTAGAGCAGCGCCCTTGCCAACCAAACTCTGCCTGGCTCTGACCATAGACTAGTTAGCAGCTTCAATTACATAGTATTTCCCCTTTAACATTTCCCTCCCCCCATTCATGTTTTAAAACATAATAAAACATAATTTCTTATGTTACTGTCAAAAGGGTCTTTCTGGCATTTTACTGCTAAAGTCTTATCCTTCCACCTACACTCCTCGACCTCCCTCACCCCTCTGCTACTAAAAAAAATCACAACTGAAAGAAAAGAGAAAAGAAAATGGAAAAGTATGAAATCTGTGAACACACATAAGGGGGAAAACACTCCTTGCCCTGCTTTCTCCTAAAGAGTGAGGAAAGACAACCAAAATGAAGGGCAAAAGGAGCGTGTGTGTGTGTGTGTGTGTGTGTGTGTGTGTGTGTGTGTGTGTGTGTGTGTGTGTGTGTGTGTGTGTGTGTGTGTGTGTGTGTGTAATCTGTATGGTACAAGAGGAAGCCATATAAGATCTCTCAGTGCCCTAATGTCATGCTTAATAAACAAAGCTCACAGTCAATGACATTACCCAGGAAATACCATGTCCCGTACTGTTCAGTGTTTGTTTCAAAGTGCTAAGTCTGGAGAAAAACAAAGGAAGCCAGAGGGAGGAAGAGAAATTCAGTTTAACTGTACTGCTGTGAGCTCTAAAAGCAAGCCAAATCCCAAGTCTGCCTCTTCTATTTTGTTAGGAGAAAATCTTTTCAAGTATGTACATGATAAAAAAAAAAAATCAATGGGCACTGGTCTTCCTTTGGGTAAGTCAGTGGTCTTTATCATTTCGTTTTAACAAAGAAGAAAGCATAAAACCACTTCCCTTCCAATGCATCATACTTCCAGAGTTTGGTCCCATAACTAACACAGAGTTGTGTGCTTCATTAAAACTCAGAGATCCACCTGGTTTAAGGTTTTACAGATCCATTAGGCAGCAGTTGAAATATGGTACAATTTTCTCATATGGCAGTCAGTCAGTTATTATGGATTGGGTCCTCCTGGCAACGAATGTGCCAGATGAATTTACACTTTCCAGTCCCTGGAAGGCCTCACATGCCCCCAGCACATGTATGTACACACTGTTTTGCTCCCACTCAGAGGACATACTATGTATGTCTTTCTTTCTTTCTTCTTCTCTTCTCTTCTCTTTCTTCTTTCTTCTCCCTATTTCCTCTTACATTCAGTCATGTGGTCCCACTTTTTACACATTTCTGGAGTAGTTTTATCCTCCAGCTCCAATACATATACATTTTGGGTATTTTTTGACCACCTTTACTCATGTGCTGCCCTCCCCTCCCCAACCCCTACCCTCACCTCTGGCCACCACCAGTCCGTTCTCTGTATCTATGGGTTAGTGTTTTAAGTCTATCCATGTTGTTACAAAAGGCAGGATTCCCTTCTTTGTTATGGCTGAATAATACTCCATGGTACAGTCGACTCTGAAACAACGTGGGAGTTGGGGGCATTGACCCTCTATGCAGTCGGAAATCTGCTATAACTTTTAGTTGGCCCTCCGTATCCATGGTTCCTTCATACCCAAGGTTCTGCATCCGTGGATTCAACCAAGTGTGGATCATGTAGTACAGTAGTATTTACTATCAAAAAAAGTCTGTGTATGAGTGGACCCATGCAGTTCAAACCCATGTTGTGCAGAACTCAACTGTGTATGTGTGTGTGTGTGTATATATATATATATATATATATATATATACATACACATGCCACATCTTTACCCATTCATCTGTTGATGGACAATTAGGTTGTTTTCATGTCTTGGCTCTTGTAAATAGTGCTGCAATGAATATGGGGGTACGTATATCTTTTCAAAGTTCACATTTTAAATACTAGTTAAAGGGTTGCCATTCACCTAGAATCTCTTTGAAATGAGTCCTGCAAAATAATTGGAAAATCACAACTTTTATATTTGCCTCTAAAGCCTAACTATAGCAACCACAATCTAGTTTTTCAAAGGGATCATTATATTTGTCAGCAGATAAATCTCTTATTTATTTCTGACGACCTTATGTGTAACGTAAGACGGTATTCCTGAGACAATTAAAAAGAAAAAAGAAAAGAGCATGTACAGACAAGGAAACGCCATGCTGCATCTAATAAAGATTGCAAAGGCTTAACAGGAGCCAGTTCTGATTAGGAACATTTTGTAATCAGGAAGCAGAGGGCAAGTGAATATGAGCCACTTCTGCTTGCTGAGGATTCTTTTCCGGGGTGAGTGGCTGTTCTCATACCAAAGCTGGGCAGGGACACCAAAGGAATCTGCCAGGAAAGCCATACAAAGGTGTGAGATTTCAGGGCTTCCCTGGTGGCGTGGTGGTTGAGAATCCGCCTGCCAATGCAGGGGACATGGGTTCGATCCCTGGCCCGGGAAGGTCCCACATGCCGTGGAGCAACTAGGCCCGTGAGCCACAACTACTGAGCCTGCGCATCTGGAGCCTGTGCTCCGCAACGGGAGAGGCCGCGACAGTGAGAGGCCCGCACACCGCGATGAAGAAACTAGAGGCCCGCTCACCGCAACTAGAGAAAGCCCTTGCACAGAAATGAAGACCCAACACAGCCAAAAATAAATAAATTTTTTTTGTAAAAAAGGTGTGTGATTTGAATCAAGAAGACATGGGAGTAACTCGTTGGGTGATTATTCACACTCTTAGCAGGGCAGCAATGAAATTAACATGTAAATATTTTTAAGTCAAACGAATATTTCTACCCGCAGGCATAGGACAACTTGAAGAACAGAATGTCAATATCTCAAATTAAGCAGAACAATCCTGCTTCATGAGATAAATTATCTTTCAGTGGTATTACATGGACATTTTAATCTTATAAAACATAAACAGTGGTGCTTGCTATCAAAATATTGTCCCCAAATATTGTCATTTCCTCTGTCCTGAAGACAAGATTAAAGGACAAGCAAGGAGATGGCAGTAATGATTTTCAAACTGTATTCTAATCACAATTTTTTTAATCAACTTTATTGAGATATAAATTATGTATGATAAAATGTATCCATTTCACGTGGAAAGTCATTGAGTATTGGCAAGTGTCTACACCTGTGTCACCACCAACATAATCAAGACATAAGACAGTTTTGTCACCCAAAAATTTCTCTCATGTCCTTTTGCTGCTGGTCCCCTCCTGGGCCACCACTAACATGCTCTCTGTTCCTACAGGGCATTTTGCCTATTCTAGCATTTCGTGGAAACAGAATCATAACGAATGCGTTCTTTTGTGTCTGTCATCTCTAATCTTGACTTGCCAAACCTACCATTTTGCTCAAAGTCCTGTGCCCCTCACTCCTGCATCTCATGGTCAGGAAATCAGCTTCAACTCTGATAACCAGACCAGGGATGGACAAGTGCCATTTTTGAGAAAGTCACTAGAATAGCAGGAAACAAGGAGTGGGAAGTTGCAAAGGTCAACTCCAGTTCATTTCCTTTTGGGGTATTAATTTTAGCACATTGTTTGGGTTTCCCCAAGAAGATATTTTTGGAATAAGGGGATTCCAAGCATGAAGGCTAAACATAGAAAAGACGAAGACCCTTCCCATACTCTTTCCCACACACGCCTTAAAGTGTTAGGTCTTTGACCAAACAGATGCAAGATAAATGCTTGATGATGACAACAGAGAGAGAAGAAAGAGATGGGTTTTCTCGCAATATCTAGAAGAATTTGGGAAAATACTAAAGTACAAAGCAATTGTGGATTACTTATTTCTGAACCTACTGATATTCTTCTCACCTAAAGTAGAATTTTCCTGGGTTTATAAATTAGAAGTTTTCACTTACCACCACTTACCACCAAACACGAATACTTTCTTCTTCTTTTTAGGACCAAGCAAGGATATTTTTGGTTGTGTGAGACATACAGTTGTCTATGGACCTGATACGCTCTATATAAGCCACCCCAGTGTCAAAAGAATCCTAATTATCAAAATTATTAGGCTATTCTGTTTCCTGATGTCCTCTAAGACCTTCCTGTGTGACTCAACTTTTTCAAATAAGAAAAGGCATAAATTGTTCTGTGTCCTAAGTCTTTATGTAAACATCAGCTCCTGGGTTCTATTTGTCCTCAAGCTGCTGTCACATAATGATTGGAAGAGAAAATATTAATTCTTCCAGGGCTCTGGGGTATAATGCAAGCAATAAATCAACTTACATAATTTTTTTTGAAATAAAGCAAAGGGATAAATTAGTTAAAATGATTTATTTAAGAGTAGTGTTTGTCATTAAGAACCTTTCTACTTCAACTGAAACAATTTTGATCCCAATGATAAGATTATTTTAATCTATGGTATTGTAATAGATGAAAAAAACTAAGGCAAAAACAGGAGACAACTAAGATGATGTATACTGAGAAGAATTACAGAGAGGGCTGTGCTCATGACTATTTTATTATTTTATTACTTATTTAATATTTATTATTTTATCATTTAGTGAGAAATTATGTTGGATTCTTGCCCTAGAAAGAGCAATACTTCCTTCATCAGACAGATTATCTGACCAATAAGAAGGTTAATCAAACCACTAAAGAGAAGGTTAATCAAACCACTAAAATAGAATGAATATTCAAACGAAAAAAGTTTTAATTCTTCTGAATAGTAAGTCAACATCAGGCACTACTGCCTACTTAGTAGGCAGTCTTGTCTTACATTATCTAGTTCTATAAGGGAAAAAAGGGTTTATAAACTCTGTTAACCATATATTCAAAAGATCAATGGCCATTAGAATGATCCTTTCACTGACATTTCTCAAGGTCAATCTCTCACCCATGTGAGCCTCTGATGGCAGAAAATAAACCTAGATCTCACCATAAACATAGATTCTTTCCAATATCTAAAGCCAATGTAAAGGAGAAATAGAATTTGTCATATTTCTTTGGTATCAAGGGTGTGTGTAGAGGCAGTGGGTTCCAGGGAAAAGAGCACCAAAATAAAAATTTTATAACTCGGGCTTCCCTGGTGGCGCAGTGGTTAAGAGTCCGCCTGCCGATGCAGGGGACACGGGTTCGTGCCCCGGTCTGGGAAGATCCCACATGCTGCGGAGCAGCTAGGCCCGTGAGCCATGGCCGCTGAGCCTGCGCGTCCGGAGCCTGTGCTCTGCAACGGGAGAGGCCACAACAGTGAGAGGCCCACGTACCGCAAAAAAAAAAAAAAAAAAAAAAAATTTATAACTCGTCTTTGATTCCCCGCTTCCTGTAGTAGGGACCTTGAATAAGTCATGGCCCTTCTAGTCTCCTTTGGTTCTTTATTTGTTTAAAAAAAAATGTAGTTGGAAATTGTCCCACATTCCTGCTCTACCTGGAGTGAGATAACAAAAAGATGCATGTGATCTGGTTTGAAAACTTTTTAAGCGTCACACAAATGCAGAAGATTACCACTCTTTTATGCATACCATCTCTCTAAATACTGTATGCTATACATATTCCTATGTCAGCACTACCCTTAAATTTGTGAAACAATCCAGCTCTGGCCACAGATCTCCTGAGGACACATTCCTTCTTACATCAACAATGTGCATTTACAAATTACCTAAAGACCCCCTAAATCTACAGCAAAATCTTCCACACTCTGTTTTCTAAACTAAAAGCACAACTGGCTGTAACTTACCAGCTAACTCACTGACTAACCAACTAACTAAAACATAGGGGCAGAAAGCAGCATGTTCAGTAAGCTTACCAGGTTTAAACTGGAATGGAAAAAAAAAATCTAAATTCAAAATATGGGCAGAAAAGGGCCCAGACAAACCAGTTATTATTCCTCAAAAACATCACACTCCTTGGAAGATCTACAAGCTAAATACAAACTCCCACACCAGCATGTCACACACATTCAGATTGTAGTCACTGTTCAGTGGTGGCCATAGGCAACAAAGACCTTCTTTGAGACAACTTCCACCTGGTTGGGGCGCCCCAGTTCTGAACAGTCTACTGCAGCCAAATGCCTCTCCTCCCTGTTTTGCCATCTGGTTGAGATAGAAAGGTTACAGCGATAGTGATAAGGGAGCTGGTACTACATGGAACAAGGATTCAGATCAGTGACTGCCCAATTCCTCTTTCAGTGTGATCAGAAGACCTCAACAGATAGGCTGTGATCAAAACAAAACATTTGAGGTCGTGCTGGCTAAGTTCTTAAAGGCTGTGGACAAGTCATTCTTCATGCTTTTTAGAGTTCACCTAATCACACATAAAGGTTTCTGTCATTGAATCTTCATCTGGTAGCCATGGAATCCAGTGAATTTATGAATTTCGGGGTAGTATGCAGTTGTTGACCCTAAGATGCTCACATTCAAAAAGCAGTCAGTCGGTCGATCTTTTCAGTGATTATCATGGGTGCCTGAAAGGGGAGAACCTTGTCTTGTCAGGGTAGGATTGTGGAAATCAACTAACTTAAAATCAAATTAGAAATTAAACATATCTTTGATTTTTCAATCTGGGCGGGGAGGAATAATTATAGATTCACAAAAGGTTGCATAAAATTGCACAGGGAGGTCCTTCGTACTCTTCACTCAGTTTCCTCCAAAGGTAACATCTTTCATAGTTATAATGCAACATCAAATCAAGAAACTGACACTGATACAAACCACAGAGTTTATTTCACCAGTTTTATAGGCACTCATTGTGTGTATGTGTTTAGTTCTCTAAAATGTAACATATATGTAGATTTGTGTGGTCACCACCACAATCAAGATACAGACTATTCCATCACCAGAAGGATTACTCACAATACCTCTTTATAGCTACTTCCAGCCCCTCCACCAACCCTAACTCTTGGCAACTACTAGTCGGCTCTCCATCCTATAATTTTGTCATATCAAGAATGTTACATTAATGGAAACATATAGTATGTAATTTTTTGAGGCTAGCTTTTTCCATTAACTGTAATTCCCCTGAGATCCACCTAAGTTATTGCATGTGTCAATAGTTTGTTACTTTTTATTGCTGAGTAATATTCCATGGTATGGATGTACCAGTGTCTGGTTAACTGTTCCTCCATTGAAGGACATTTGGAAACAGGTTCTTATTTTAAAATAGTCCAAATTTGTGAATTCTGACACAGATCAGATTAGTTGTATAAAGAGAAAAGATCTGTCCTGACTGGATGAAAATATGCTATAGAATAATCTATTCACAAATTGATTACACATGAATATTATACATTCACTTTATGGCTTTTACCTTTTGGTGACCATAAGAAGTTCTCAATAATGTGTCCCAATTTTATGATGCTTAAAAAAGCCTCTAGCAAAAACTTTCTGCCCAAACGTACCTTTTTTGTCCTAGATCTTTACAGTAATGCTTCAATGGCCTCTACAGCAAACAGAATTTTAAGAGATATCTATTTTTTCCAGACCGAAGAATTGAATTAACAATCTCCAAGATTTCTGAGTGGCTTTGATCTGTCTTGCTTAACTTTTCAGCCATTTCACGTACTGAAATATTCCCAATGCAACTAGAAGTTCCAAGTGTAGAGCTCTCTTTCCTATTCTGTCACTTAAAGCTATTAAGACCCCATCCATAATTTAAGCAAACACATGATGAGCACTTTCCATGGGCCCAGTGCTCGTGGGCTGCTTCCTCTATACATTACAAATACCCTTTCAAATGGTCTCTATTATTATTTCCATTTCACAGATGAGAAAACTGAGGCTCAGAGGGATTGAGGTACATTTCTCCCAGTCACACATTTAGCAAATGGAGTTCTCAGGTTTCAAACCCAGGGGTCTAGTTCTAGCACCTGTGTCTTTAATGGCCCCCACTACTTTCCCACCTTCAAAGACTGCATCCCTGCTTGTCCAGTTTGCCTAATACCCTTTTCATTTCCCCACTCCTCCTATATTTGTTTCACATAGTTCCTACTTTTGTGTTTTTCTATTGTCGTTATCTTTTATGTCTCTAGAACAATTCCTATTTTACCCCACCCTCCATACACTAAAATAGACAGTATCTACTAAAGTTTATTACGTAGAACCAGGCATCACCTCCCCTCCCTCCCAACAATAGGGATAAAAGAAGGTCTAAGGATCCCCCAAGATGAAGACCAACATGGCGATTATTTGAAGGGAGATAACCCATTCTTGGGAACGTTACATGTTCCTTTCCTTTGCTCGTTTGATTCTCTCATTTTGGTTGTATATACCCAACCAGAAGGTAGACGCAGAAAAAGGAAAGAACGTGAAACTCATGTTGGTTGAAATGACCCTTTACCGAAGCTCTAGCAGGGTGGGGTGGGATAGGGGAGGCAAAGAGGCTGTTATAACTCTTAGTTGAAATGTGTTAACTTGGGTTGAGCTGTTTATTTACCTGTGTGGTTTCTGAGTCCCACAACTCCTCTACAGGAGAGCACATACTTAAAAACCCTAGAATATGTATTGCAAGTCGTTTTTGGATAACTCCCGTTCCTGTCCCTCACACCTCTGGCTTTTCTACAACAGGGACGGTGCCAGTGGTACAATTCTTTCACCTTTTACCCATTATTTGTAGTAGAATAGGAATAATATGAAACGTTTGCCTTTGCCTCACACCAAATCTTAAAGCAAACAAAATCTTCGGAGGACTGTCTAGCCTGCAAAATGTTTCTCTCACGTAAATTGTGTACTAGCTAACTCCTTCTCTTCTCCATCTCCTTCCTACCATCCTTGCTTCTCACGTCATTAAATTAAACCACCACAGGCATGTGCCTGCTACAGTGAGTTTTATCACAAAAGGGATTCTCGGGAAAACCACGCTAAAAAACTTGGCGTATATGAAATTACTCATAAGGCCCGCTGTCTGATCTCCACGCAGCTGCTCTGATTAATGTTAAGCCTTGTGCCTGGTGCTTGGCTGGGTACGCCGAGGAAATGGACAGAGAGTGTCTGCACTGCTCCTCTACCCCCTGTTCAGCAACTCCTGGATTCAAATAGCATTTTCTTTCCAAACCACCAAGGCACATTAGGGAACTCAGGGAGAGGTGGGTGTTAAGGAAGGGAGGATACAAGGCAGGTCTAGGGATCCAGGGATATAAAGGCCGGGGTATGGAACTGGAGGTGGGGAGAGAGGATTGGGAAGAGGCAGGAGTCACTACAATGTGCTACGTACCTACAGCCCTCCCTAAGCCTCCACCCCCACACACCAACTCCTACCAGACACACCTCGCGCCCCACCCTCTCAACATGGCATGGCTCCTTTTAATAACTCCATTCATCCCCCTTGAACTTCACGAGAAGCAGAAATCAAATCACAGACGGCATTTCTATCGAGGCAGGCACATCACAAAAGGATGGACAATAGGTGTCTTAAAGATCATCACGGAACAATTCTCACATCCAGGCATTGACTAAATATTCCTGACCTGTTAGACGGCTTACAAGGACAATACGATGATCAAAGAATGAAGTCTTAGCTAAAACAATCGACAAAAACTGGGCTTGCCCTGGAACTTTAAGAACCAAAGTTCCCTATTTGTAAGATAGAAATCGATTTTATAATTTTACTAATTGGCAATAGTACAGAGCTGGGGACATCTGTCATTATACACTTAGGGACTCATCACTGACAGAGGCTGTGCTGTGAAATGGGGTATCAACTTTGGCTAGATGAAGTATCTGTGAAAGACCTTCTCACACATCCCCCCCCAAGTACAGTCTCATGTTAATAACAGACCAAAATGCTTGCAAATATCATCTTCTAAAATTATTTTTAAATTTCCAGACATTCTCATGGATTCAGTTTTAATAAGTAGGAAAGAAAAAAACCCCAAGAAAACATAGTTACGGGCTTATTTTCACATCTTTTATAATTAATATTATTTGAGGAAGAAAATTCCAAATACAATCTGAGCTAATACACCATATTTGTTACAATCCTTCCCTCTCTCTCTCATCTTTCCTGTATATACTTCAAATGAACTTAAAATGAAACTTTCAGACAGAAACTTAAGCTATAGTAATTAGTTCAAAGCTGAAGCTTCGATCACCTCCTACGGATCAAACTGCCAACACAATTTGAATAAAAGGGAATGTTTCTAATCTCTTGTAATTTAATGTACAAAAAACAACCATCTTTATCTTACAGGAAATTCTCTTCGAAATCTGTCAGCAAAACAGGAGAAAGGTTGGGGCTGTGTATGAGAATACACCGTCAAAAGCTCTGAGTCTTATTTTGCCTTTTCTAAGTCACTTCAGATACTCAAAAAAAGTGAGTTTCCCCTCACTTATCAAAAACAAATGAAACTTCTTTCCACTAAAATATACCATAGAGCATAAAAATAATCCCACCCTACTTTAAGTCAAGATCCCCTTTAAACTCTGTAGGGAAAACTCCCCGGTTGTACCTACGCTGAGCTTTTTCACACTATCAGGTCACTGCACGGAATGTAAATTGAGCAAAAGGCCAATTTCACAGAGGGAGCAGGATTCAGATAAAGTAATGATGGATGGAGTGAGGTAAAGAAGGCGTGTGGCCCTCAAGATGCTCAATCACTAGTTCTGGGTGAGGGGTAAGTGATATTACACTGGCTTAATGGACTTGCCAGTACCAATTAACCTGGGACACAAGGAATGGCCAAATGCATCACGAGAAGTTGTTACAATTCTTGAGTCTAATGATCAGAGAAATAATTCACAGACCAAGTGTCTGATGACGCTCGAGGGTAGCTTTAAAACATTCCACCACACACAAAAAATCCTTCTAGCCCTCCGAATGGTTACCCACCATTTTCACACACCTTCTCTTACATGAGATAACTCATTGAAATGCCAAGTTCATGAATAAATAAATCTTAGTTTTAGCTCCCTTTCCTGCCTTTTCCTTCAGAGGGAAATCAACATCAGTTTGCCAAAGAAGCATAATTCGAGGTCCATCTTCCCACCTTCTTAGAACTCAAATGTAGTGAACAAGTATTATCTCTTTTCCCCCTGATGGAAGGCAGTCCAATGAGGCATCCTGTTCTTTACTCCCCGTTTTGCTCTCCCATGCCTTGGAGACCATCCTTCCTCCCACATAGGCTGGGAATCCTTGCCAAGTAGAACGAGCAAGACTCAGCTAAGCTGTGGCTCGTCAGGGTCCCAAGGTCAGGAGAACGAGGAGGGTCTAGAGTTGAGGTAGGGGTTGATGTGGTCCTAGGATGGGAATGAGGACAGGTTATTTACTCCCTTTAATCTGGTCCAACAGCAAACTAAAAGAAACATCCAAACCTAAGTTGGATCCAGCCAAGAATTATTTGCATGAAATCTGACTTGCATCTAGGCCAGACTCTCCAGGTCCACTGTTGAACTTTCCTGATCTGGAATCACGTCTCTCTAAACATTCCCAAGGGTACTGTTATCACATTTTATTGGTGGAGAGTACACTGGAAAGGACGTATCATTCAGCATCCCCAGTGGACACCTGAAAACGCTGTGGTACAGTAAGCAGGACCAAGAGATGAGCTTTCCACTTACAAAGAGGTATATGCTCTTCTGTATTGCTCTCTGCTCCTGGTGGCCAAATGTCTACACTTCATCAGAAAGCAATAACAGAGGATCAAAACGGAAGGCCTTATCCAACCCTTGGGTTCCAGATTGTCCTGTCAACAGGCATTTTGTAGCTGGGAAAGGAAAAGAGCTGCACTGCTTATCCTGCCAAGGAGATAATGGATCCAGTAATTTCTGAGTTTGCCTCAGGAAAGTCTAACTATCCATTAACCACATTCTTGAGTGCAGGGTGGAACATCACACATTTTATGTTTCATACTAAATTATGGGCTTGGTCCCAGGGCAAATTTAAGCACCGGGTATGCTGGGAACAGCATCATATGGCACTATCCTAGCTCCAAGGCTCACAAGTCATTAAGCAAACTGGGATCCTTCTCACTATTGAAAATCACTATCACATACTAATAACAATCGCAACAATAATAATAGCGAATACTTTTGTGTCCTTAAAATGAACACAATGCTAAATACTCTATGTATGCGTTATCTGATGCATACATTTATTTCTGATGACAGCTATGTGGGTTGATTGCTAATAGCCACACTTTATGGATGATGTAACCAAGGTGGGGAGAAGATAAGCACATCCAAGGTCACAGAGCTGTTAACTGGTCGGACCAGGACTTGAACCCAGGTCTGTCTAGCTACAAGTTTATGCTCTTAACCCATTCAAAAGGCTTCTCATATGGCAAAAAAAAAAAACAAACGTATTTTATTTGGATAGAAAAATAGGAAAAGAAAATTCTAGTGCATCCTCCTTTCAATAGTTTAATATGAACTGTTCAAAGCGGGCAACTGAGATGCTTCTAAGCATCTGTGGCTCACTTCTTTTGGATCCCAGAGTGCTGCTATGGAAATAAGTTGTAGTCTAGATCATACTTTTCTTCTAATATATGCAATGCAAGAAATTCGGTTCTGAGATATTCAGCGTAGTTGGCTCCTTTTTGCCCCTTGGGAAGAGTAAAATTTCAGTTTGTTTTATTTAAAGCATCTCTAACCTTGAAGTGACCACCTTTATCTTGGTCCCCCACTGGCCTGGCTGCCCAGATATTTAGTAAAAGCAATTTTGGGGAGTTCTCACTCATCATGTTTGATTTGGGGGAATATTCACTCATCATAGCTATGTAGCTGCCACATACCCCACAGTCTCATAAATATTGCACCATATCGTCTCTGAGAAGAATCTTCCAGTCAGAAAGGTGGTCCCTTTGGGAGAGGTCAGGGAAATCCCCAACATTTAGGTCCACTGGGTGGAGGGGGGTTGAATGACGTGATTTAGGAGGCCTTGGCCTAAAGCGCTGTGGTAGGCATGATGAAAGTGAGGCCAAGGATCAGATTTCCCAAGGAACCCAGAACACCACACCAGAGGTAGGTGTATGATATCCATCTGCTGAACTTGTGACGCCAGAGAACTTCAACTGGAGTAACGTGAAAACTGGCCTGGCCCCTCCAATTTCAAAAGCATCAGTCCTATCCCCTTTGCTTTGATGGTGTGCAAAATGGGTCTGAAATGTGATCTCTCAATTATTCCCAAGGTTGCTGCTGCCAAAAGAAAGAGCCATAAGCCAGACCCTTTTGCACGTTCAGTCTTCGTCACCAGCTTTGAAATTAAGACCATGTTGGTGGGAAGGGTCGAGAAGTAGAAAGAGGAGGCCTCTTTTTGTCCAGCCTTTGGCTAAAGTTAAAAGTGATTTATCCTTTTTTGCACAGCTGGGTGCTTGCTGTATAAAATGGAAGACATGCATAGAACCCACCAAAGAAAGTGGGCATACCGTGGGACTTGAGGTAGAGGCAGAAAGAAATGTTGAACTATTAAAACTATTTCAAATTAGATAATTGATTGGCTGTATATATATATATATACACACACACACACACACACACACACGTATATATGTGTGTATATATACAACATATATATATATGTTGTATATATATATATATATATTGCCATCACTATTCTCAAAGTTTGAGACTTTAAGAATTGAAAGTCTTTCAAAATTTCTCAGAAAAATCTTCCCTGACCTTCCTAACAAAGTCAAGCTCTTCTACTAGATATTTTCATACCAACGTGCATTTGTACTTTAAAGGGTTACAATTTATAGGTATTTGTATAAAGCTTTAATTAATGTCCATCACCCTCAATAGACCATGTGTTCCATGATCATGTCTGTTTATTTTTCTCTCCATTATTTTCACAGAGCCCAGCACAGTATCTGGCACATAATATGATACAAATATAAAAAATATATATTAAAATATATAAAGTACCTATTATTTTATTATTTATTTATACAATTGACCCTTGGACAACACAGGTTTGAACTGCACAGGTCCACTTATATGCAGATATTTTTCAATAAGTATACTGGAAAATTTTCTTGAGATTTGCCACCATTCAAAAAAACTTGCAGGGCTTCCCTGGTGGCGCAGTGGTTGAGAGTCCCCCTGCCGATGCAGGGGACACGGGTTCGTGCCCCGGTCCGGGAAGGTCCCACATGCCGCGGAGCGGCTGTGCCCGTGAGCCATGGCCGCTGAGTCTGCGCGTCCAGAGCCTGTGCTCCACAACGGGAGAGGCCACAGCAGTGAGAGGCCCGTGTACCGCAAAAAAAAAAAAAAGTTATACACAGATTTTTTACTGTGCGGGGGGAAGGGGGGTTGGCATCCCTACCCCCTGCACTGTTCAAGGGTCATCTGTATATATAAAATATATATGAAAAATATATATGCATAATATGTAAACTATATTTTTTCAAAGAGGAGAACACAGACATTGGATAGTGGGGGTTGGAAGGTGGGGATGCTCAAGAAGTATTTACTGAAAGACTAGAGTTAGAATAACTTAAGGATGTTCAAGGACCCAAGTGGGATGTAAGAAGATCTTTTGACAACTCGTGTTCCTGAACCATATGAAGTTTCAGAAAATGTTGTGTCCTCCTATAGCTAGAGTGGCTTGCAGGGGCTGCTGACCAGAAATTTTAAATTCTAGCAGAGAAGACTGAATGAGGAGGAATAATTAATTTAAAACTGTTTGGAAGTCAAGGGATTTGGTTATCTGGGCCACATAGGTATGAAGGAGCCTGTCACAGGTTGGGTTCTCTGGAAGCAGGTGCTGAAATAGAGTTTGATATGAAAAATCTTCCTTAGAGAGAAAACAGATTTTTATCCCTAATGTTAATCAAGATCCTATTCTGCCTACACCAATCACCATGTACTCTTCACTGATTATTTAATCATCACCTACAGAGCTCCAGGCACATGACATGCCCAGTCCAGCTGGGTAAGTGACATGCTAAAAGTCACACGGGTGCGCCACAGGAAGACGCCAGGGTCGGCCTGGGGAAATCGGGAGGAGTTGAAAACTTCTCCAGAAAGCTAATTGTCACTAGACCAATAACCTGAGGAATGTTTAGGAGATAGGCAGCCTATGTTTATCCAGGCCTTAATGAGAGTTAAGTGGGCTGTAATCCTTGAAACCAGAGTTGTAGAAGGAGGTAAACTAGATTTCCTTCACCTTCAAGTCAAACAGACATCATATTCATCAAGTATCTGAATCCACTCCTCCCCACTAATAATAGAGCAGGGGCGGTGAAAACAGTTACCTAGTCTAAGATACTATAATTAACCATTTGACTTTATCTATGAGGTTAAGAAAAAGAAACCAGTGGTAAGCTTTACCTTTTTATTTATACTTCATAATTCTGTTTTGTTCAGGGGGTCTAGCCGGCAATGTAGACACCAGTTTTCATTTTATAAGGAGAAAGGAGGTAGATTTCTCATCCTCTGGGGAGGCGTGCTTGTGAAAGTCAGGCAGATGAACTGAGCATTGCCCGCGTAAGAGACTGATGGCTGGCTTCCCACTGCTCCGGAAGGAACTCAAATTCAGGGGTTCAGTGGAGCCCCTTTGCCCACCAGTGATTCCTTGGCTCCCTGCTGCTGGTGATAACCTCTCAGGAGTTTGCAAATAAAATTTCTTCCTGTAGTTTCACTCTTTCCCACTTGGCAGGCTTTCTGTCGCTAATGGATCTGACATTAATGGGTCCTTTCTCCCTTACTCCCTTGGATCTCTGACAAAGTCAGCACACTCTGGGGAATGGGGCAGGCGGTTAGTTAGTTATCACCTACGGCACAGGTCGCAGGGCTGGGCCCAAGCTGCCATCCTCACACCCCATGGCTCTCCCATCAAGTGCCTGGAATTACATGGAAATAAATTCAGTGGACACTCACCATCTCTTTTAGATTTTATTCACAGAAATTTCTCCATCCATGGATGGAGCACGCCAACCATTTTTTGGGAGGTGTCCTCCAGGTGTGTATAAAATTCAGTTCAACCAACATGAACGGAGAAATTACTGTGAAGCGTGCACAGCGCACTGTGATGTCTGGGTGTGGTTATCGGTGCAGTCAATCCTCTTTGGGCGAGAGGCTACTAACTTAGGATGAGGCTTATGTCATTTGTTCACATTATTCGCAACTGGGTTTGTCTTCGAGTTCCTTAACTTGCTAGAGTGGTATATTGTGGCGGTGCTGAAGCTATGCATACCAGACCACCAGTGTTTGAATCCTACTCCTGCCATTTATTATCTATGCGACCTTAGGAAAGTAATTGTACTCCTCTGTGCCTCTCTCCTCATCTGTAAAATAAGAATAATAATTGTATCTCCATTTTAAAGATAAGAAAACTGAGGCACAGATGAATTCAGTAGCCAGGTTAGGTAGGTGGCCTTGAATGCACCTAGAATAGTGCCTGGTACATGGAACACACTGACTGATCACTATCGTTATCTCAGCTTCTCTTTCCTGGGCGATCCTTTGTAGACACTTGGAAGTACCGGCTACGGCACTCAAACAAGTTTCGCTTCCCCACCTCCTCCAGTATGAGGCTAAGTGAGCCATGCAGGATTGAACTCTTGACCTCTGTAGGCTTAGCACCATGCCCTTGCCCATTGCCCGACTTAGCAGAGGGAATGCAGGGCTACTAACTACCAAGCTATCAGTTCTAAAGGATGTCAATCCCCTTTGCTCCCTCATCGCAAACCCCTTCAAGATTTAAATATACCTTCTAAGTTGATCTGTTTCAAACATTTGCTTAAGAAATAAAAGAAGTCAGAGTGCCTGCTGCTTTACTCAAAGTTGAAAATGGAGATACCAGTCTCTTCCCCCACTGGTCCTGCATTCTATTCCCCCAGGTTCTTTGCAAGGGAAAAAAAAAATTATGTTGGCCACAGTTGCAATCAGCTTTAATTCATTCTTTATTGCTGCTCTGGTTTTGTGTTATTTGAGCTGGTTTAACTGTTAAAAGCGTTTCAAATGTTCACATGGTCTGCATTAGGTTACCGAATTAAAACAGGAACAGCCCACCAAATGTAGCTTTCTGAAATGCAAACCACATGAGTTTGATTTCTTTGTGGTATAACTTTAATTGGGTTCAGAGGTCTCCGAGACTTACCTGTCTATCTGCTCTGTGATGGCCTGATCTGATAAGACTAACTTAAAGGGGCTGAAGGATCCGAATTGCCTCAACTCTAGTTTCAGAACCCACACTGACCACACGACAGCTCCATCCCATTTATGACTCTCTAAACTCAGCAAGGTTGGAAATCCCTGCATACTCCCTCAGGGCATCTTCACTTGTGCTAGCAAGTGTCTGGCACACCCAGAGCACACAGGTTCCACACAGGAAGAGTTGGGAAATTGCTAATGTAGTATCAGCCACATGTCAGAATTGCCACTTTCCTCCATCCCCACGGTCAGTGATGCCCAACATCTGTCCTTTTCTGACTCAGTAAGAAGGCTTTAGCCTCAGATTGTCCCATTGTGGGTCTTTTGATGCCACTTTGTGGCCAGTCTTCCTTGGACGGTGTCTACCTTCTAGAACAGCTTTCACAGCTTCTAACTTTTCCTAAACTGGTCTCCCCTTATCACCTCTGAAGGCAGGCAGAAGCAGCAAGCAACTGTGGTTTAGTTCCTAGGAAGAGCTGAACTTTCCCCATGTAGGTTTCTGAGAAATAGCCGCATGACCTAAGCGAATCAACTGAGTGTTACCATACAAGCCACCACAACACGTGAGACTTGGCAGGGAAGTACGGAGCAAATTCGGGTGAATGTGCAGCTGATCTAAGATGGGGGGCAGTGGAGCGGAGAAGCCAAGGGAGCTACTGGGTTTTAAGCCTGGCTGCTTGAAGGAATGGTATTGTGGTTGAGCACAAAAGAAACCACCTTGTGACTTCAGGCTGCAAAGAAAGCCCTGGGAACTGTGTGGAGGAAACATGATATCCTTTGTCTCTTGCTCTTCCCTTCCTAGGTAAGGCATTACCCTGGGGACACAAGATGGAGACACTGTGAGGAAAAGCCAATGGTTATGCTGTCTGACACAAAAGTAGACATCTCAGTTGACACTAAATAGTGTTCATTTCCGTTAAAACAGTGAGGAAAATACATTTTCAGTATTTCCTCAAAAATTCCTTGATCACACAAAAGATTCACTTTGGTAATCTGAAAACTGAAGATTACCAAATTAAAGTCTTTCTGAATTAACACACCTAGGCACTTACCTCTAACCACACAGTGAGCTGGTATTTGGGTGGTAATAATGATACGAATTAATATCATTGAGCATGTACTATGTACCAGATAACTTTCATCCATTATCTTATTGAATTATCACAACCTAAGATGGTAATATTATCCTCATTTTAACAGAAGAGGGAACAGATGCGCTGAGCAATGATTAAATATAACTTGTCCAAGGTCAGTGTGACTTGAGTTTGAATTTAGGCTCTATGATGCCAAAACTTGTGTCCCTTACCACCACATATACAACCTCTCCTATTGTTGCAGCAAGAAGGGACCAAAGAAAAAGTTAATGAATACAGAGGTGGTAGAAGGAGCAGTTCGTCTGTCTACAAAGCGAGGCCTTTAACGTGTAAGCCTCACATACTCCTTTTCTCTTCCTGCCCCTTTCACACTAGAACAGATATTGCCAGGTAAGAAAAACTTATGGGAATACTCACCACCTAACTATGCTAACCTTGGATATTACAGAATCTTTTTTTTTTAATCTTCATGATTAGTTACTGATAATGAGAAAAACTGAAAAGAAAATGATATCCTACATTAAATGTGGCCATTAACATACTTAGGATCTGTGCAGTTTACTCTTTATAAACTTCAACGACAGAAAAAGAACCATAACTAAATAAGGAATTCTGTTTAGTGATACGGATGCTGAAGTGGTTAGGGGTAAAATGACTGAGTCTGCAACTTACTTTGAAAGGCATCAAAAAAATAAGAAGGATTTATGGATGGACAGAGAGACAGATAAATCTACAAATATATGATAAAGCAAGTATAGTGCAATGGTTATTGTAGAATCTAGGTGGTAAATAAATAATTCTTGAAGCTTCTTATATTTGAAAATTCTCGTAATAGAATGTCAGGGGGAAAGTGACCATAAAGTGAGGCTCACATCTCTAGGCTGCTAGTTTCCTGACACCACACTTGAGTTATTTAGAAAGCTGGGTGGGCAGGTGAGAAGAGAGAGACTACATCCCCAGTAAGAAAGCCAGCAGCAGCTAAGAATTAGGTTGTCCCTGCCAGGGAAAACAGTGGCTTGGAGAATAACTCGACCATTTGTAGCCCAGATCCACAGTCTTGAGAAAGACTCATGCCAAGAGAAAACAGAAGTCAAAAGAATAGTTAAGAAAATACAGTGGAGGCAAAGAGAAGATGCCCGATTTCAACATCACTGCACCCTGTACCACAGGTACAGCTGGAAATGAAACTAGAACTGTAAACAGTATTTTTTGGTTTTATAACCTAGACTTAGAAGGCTTGTGTACCTTCAGAAAAAATTAAAAAAAAAAAAAGGTCCCTGATAAAAGTTAGCTGAATGAATGAATGATGAATATTTTGTTGAATGGTAATGTAATGAAGAAGATAAAAACACTCGGGCAACTTATCATCTCTCCTATTGATCTCTTACTGTTTAAATTAAGAAACTTGGCATATACATGATGTCTCTTTTCGACAACTTTATACCCACATGTATAAGCACACTTTCAGTAGTATATAGTCTTCTATATTATGTAGCATGTTGGGTGTTGCAGGAGACACACCACAATCTTTGTTTTAAGGACTTAAAGCCTAGAGGGAGAGACAAACACCAGGTAACTATAAGACAAGGTCTGATATAGTAAGTGCCACAAACAACAGAGAGGTCCTATCTAGTTTAATTAAGGTCTGACTTACAATATAGGTCCTGCATACTGTATTCAAGTCACCGAAACACTATTGCTATATATAGGAAATGGCCCCATCCTAGAGTAGATGTGATCCAGGACATCAGAGGCCAAAATTAGAACTTGGTACTGCAAATCAGAACCCTCTGGAGGGCCTGAGGTGTTTTCTCTATTTTTAATTGGAAAGGGTGGAATTATCCCTCTGTGTCAAGAATCTGAGATTTCACAGAGGGGTTAGGCCTGCCCAAAATAGCCTTGGAGTCCTGATCTGGAGTGAAGAGGCCTTGTAGCATCCTTAGGTGCACTAACCAATGTCACTGGACAGGTGCTGGTGAAACCAGGTGATGGAAAAGTAGTCAGGAACTGGATAGGAAAAAGATTAAGTCAGTGCCCATGAAGAAATTTTAGGTATTGAAAAGGAGGTAATGTTTTCCACCTAAGGGCATCCAGTTGGAGACTGGTCGGAGCTGGTTCTCGTTTTATAACCTCTCGACACATGTGTGTAGTCAAGGCTGAATTTAAAACCTATACCGTGAACCTTAGGAAAATAAACCACATTAAACAAGCACAAATTGAAAATATTACACAAGAGATTTCACAGGAAATTGGCCCAAATTTAGCCTCGCTCTTTATGTATTTAAGCCTCTTATTCGCTGCTTAGAACTTTATATCAGGATGTTAATGAGTCTGCCCTCCCTCCCACCCCCCCCTCAGTCCACCTCCACAATGGCCTGCTTAGTTTTACAAAACTTATTTTTTTTTAATTCCCAAAGAATCCTGCTACCTTTGGCCTACTCTTGCAGTGCTCATAAACACATGTTCCAAAACAGCATGCTGATGATACAGTACCAATGATTAGATGAAGCTGAACGTATACCTAAAAAAATCCACTGCAGAGCCAAAAACAAGCTTCATTTCTCTCCTAAAAGTTGATGACTCCTATAGAAGTGCTCTCCTACAGAAGTGCTCCGTGCTGGTGGACTCAGACACTGATTTTACTTAAAAGATGATAGCAATCATGACAAGAGTCGTTAGCAGCAAACTATTTCAGTGTCTTTCCATCTCATTTAGCATTTTCTCACACTGCTTTCGCTTCTTCCACAGATTTTGTGTTTGTTTTTAATGCTGCTGCACTGTGCTTTCTGTAAGTCCTTTTTTTGGAATAAAGTCAAGTGTAGATAAATAACTGAACCATTGAGAATCCTATGGATTTAATAACCCACCTTTTACAATAACATTTGAGCTGATCTTATGTATGATTGGTCACATAGCAAGAGGCTCACTGCCAGAAGCCAGGGCTGGACCACTCTCTTCACCTTGGGCCTGGTTTTCTGCCATCAGAAATGCCCTGTGGGGTGCTGCCAGGACACTCCAGACTGCAGCCCTTCTGAGCCAGGCAGTTGCCAGGTGAGAAGAGTGATGCCAGACCAGAAGGTAGTTTTGTGGGATGGACAAAACATGCCCTGAGGCCATGCTGGGCTGTCCCATTCTTTCCCACTCGTTGCCACCAGCCAGAATGTGATTATTACTGGTTTGCTTACAAATCAGTTTTTAGAAGACTTAGTAAATGAAAACTTATTTTGTATTTAGGTTGGACTTTTTTAATCATTTCGAAGTCTGAGATTCATGATGCCTTCCTGCTTGTCTTTATCATGCCAGAGAAAAATGCTTGCTGGTGAAAGTGATCAAATTATCCTGACCCTGCTCTTCCCCCTAATCATTCTCTACTCCTGATGGAAGTTATAAAGCACAAAAGGATAGAATAAGCCACACGAAGAGTTCCATTGTTATGTCTCAGCTGGGGAGACGCAGGAGTTGTCAGAGGGCTGACAGGAACAATTATCCCATTGCTTTTACTGGTCTGAACTGCGGGAAGTTTCTTCACAGTTATTATTTGACGAAAATTATCAGAACATCTTGGATCCCTCCCAGAGTTCTGAGCAGCTCCGGGAAACTCTCTGCTTCCTCCCCTCTCCTCTTGCCATAACGGCCACCACACTCATCTATGGGGCTTTCACCAGGACCGGGAGAGGAACCCACGTTTGGAAAACACCCAACCAGAGTTCTGACCAATAAGGATGAAGATCACAAACAGCAAGAGCTTGAGGAGGTGTCACAACACAGCACCTCAGTGGCTTGGCCAGCGGAATTGCTTCAGTTTTCAGGTTTATTAAAAATATGAAGGAATCGAGGTGACATAGTGATTTGATGAGCCCATTAAGAGAAAGAAAACCCAGAATCACTCTAGATCTAAAAAAACGCAAAGTTCCTAAGGTGTGAAAATTCAAACAAAGCTGCTAAGTAAGGGTTGGGGGGGGGAATGCGAAGGGCAAGAAGAGCCTTTGTTTCTTTACACTGAGGAGTGAATAAACTTCCCCGATTGCAAATAAGAAATTTGCTAATGCTGAGTCAGTGTCAGTCTAGTCCCACTTTCACAGGGATCTATAGCTGGCAAACCCTGCTCAGTGGGGACTCACACAGATATCTGTCTACTTGGTTTTAACGCTCTCCCATCTGGGCGCTCGCTCTGGGTGGTCATCTCGTACCCGCTCGCCTCCCGACACAATTCTGGCGGTGGGCTTTATTGGATTTCTCAGAGCATTAGGTTTCTTGGAGCATATAAACTCCAGGATTTTTCCTTTAAATCACTCAGAGCCAGAGATGGAGGCAGAAGGATGCTTCAAAAAGAATTAAGAAAAGTTAACAGATCAAAAGAACAGTGCTGCCACATAAGCTACTTCCTTTTTCAAAAACATGTATTAGGAGAACAGCAGCTAAAACCCTGATCAGTCATGAAAATGAGCACCAGCCCGCGGGCTGAAGGGCTGAAAGGAATTAGGTACCACCTAAAAGAAATCTCTTGGTGATTAAGCTCACTGTCTAAAGAAACACACACACACTACACACACTACACACACACACACACACACACACACACACACACACTACACACACAGGAAAACAAAACCAAAAAACCCATCACCCTGGACTGTCCTTCCTCAGACCAGTCATGGGTGACCTTGCCCTCAATGTTCAGGGAATGTCATTAGCTGCTAAAAACTTCTGGAAGGCTGAGTGTAAAAGCCCCTATAGCTACGTGCATTGTTGATCTTCCCTCCGTTGCAAACTACAGAGTAGACAGCTTAATTAACAAAAAGTGTATACTTCAGAATCCGGCAGATACCACTGAGCAGAGAATGCATGGCTAAAGAAAACTCTCCCCTGTTCCCCTCAAAGTGGATTTTATGGCAGTACAGGTTTGAAGCCCAGATAAAATGCATCTCTAATAATATCTTTCATTAGAATATATTAATGGGGGATCTGTTTGATGGAGAGCAGTCATCTTTATTCCCTTTCTGTACAAATGGAGATTTGGGGGTGTCCCACCGAACAGGTCCCGACTCCAAGATACCACTACTCCAGAGAGTAGTTTTATTTTTATTCCTAGTTAGCTTTTTTCTCTTAATGTTTTTATCCATACATCTGTTACAGTTGAATAAAAGGAGAATGGAGTAAGAGATTTTTTTTTTTTTAACCACAATTCTGTTGGCAAAACAAACAGGTCCATAATTACATGAAGACACATGTATTAGTTTCCTAGGGCTGTCATAACAAATTACCACAGACTGGGTGGCTTAAAAACAACAGAAATTGATTCTCTCGCAGTTCTGGAGGTTAGACGTCGGAAGTCAAGGTGTCACAGGGTTGGTTCCTTCTGGAGGCTCTGAGGGAGGATCTGTTCCCCGGCTCTCTCCCGGCTGCTGCAGTTGCTGACATACCTTATCTTTCCTTGGCTTGCGGTTGCATCACTGCAGTCTCTGCCTGTGCCATCCCATGGCATTCTCCTGGTGTCTCCACGTGACCGTCTCATAAGGACACCAATCATCAGGTTTAGGGCCCCCCAGAAGCCAGTATGACCTCATCTTAACTTGATTACATCTGCAAAGATCCTATTTGCAAATAAGGTCACATTCTGATGCAGCCGGGGTTAGGACTTCAACAGATCTTTTGGGGGGATGCAATTCGACTCACAACAACACATGTACCATCGTTAAAGGTGAAAATAACTGAGGCTTGCCTATGAGACAGCCCATGCTGGGCCTGCGAAAGAGGAAGAAGTAAGGGATTATCCTAGGGGCTGAGCACTGGGGCAGAGGCTTCCAAGGAAGTTGCCTTTATACTACTCTAGGTATGCTGAGGGGCAGAGTTCAGGCTGAACTGTGGGACGGGTGAAATTGTGGAGAGAAAAAATACTAGTAAAGTCCTAGAGAGCTAAACTGAATTAGGCAAAGAGAGGAGATCTGCAGACTGAAGGTGGACGGGTGACGCAAGGGCGTCTGGGGTCCTCGGTCCATTGGTGCTGCCTCTCTGGCCCTCCTGGGTCTCAGTGCCTCAGACCCTGTGATCCCAAGTGTTAGTGCATCTGCCTAAAAGAGTGAACTGAAACAGTACAATAATTTCCTCTGTGGTCATTCTACCTTTTGCTGAGAGATTCAAATGGATAGATTTCCATGAAGTCTTTATGTTTTCCTTTTGACAATTTTCTTCCTCCCATCCAGTTGCTAAAAGTTCTTTCATGGCTTATTCCCCTCACCACGCCCTCACTTCAGAAACCACAGCTTGTTTCTCCAATCTCATTTACCTCCACAATGGCGAAGGTATCACTACTTCTCTGGGGAAGTGGCCTTCAAGATGGTGCCTGCATCAGCACATCCAAGAATTCCCCTTTTCCCTCCTAGTACATATACAGGAAAGAATCTCCTAAGCCTGTAGTTTTCAAACTGTTGTCTTGCTATAGAACTCTTTATCAAGAGAAATGTTTATGCAGAAACTCAACTAAGTGAATAAATGTGGAACTGCTCTGGGTGAGGGGGTACCTGGGAGATGGGGTGCCCTGCCCACCTGGCCAATCACCACAACCCTCGCCTTTGGCAGCTCCTGAATGGTTGAGTGGCTTCTAGTATTCTAATAATTCATCTTTATAACATGGCACATAGACATCACATGATAATGTGCTGGGATCTACCTGCTCATCTTTTATACCAGGCAGTCATTTAAAAAAAAGGGGGGGGGGCTTCCCTGGTGGCGCAGTGGTTGAGAATCTGCCTGCCAATGCAGGGGACACGGGTTCGAGCCCTGGTCTGGGAAGATCCCACATGCCGCGGAGCAGCTAGGCCCGTGAGCCACAACTACTGAACCTGCGCGTCTGCAGCCTGTGCTCCACAACAAGAGAAGCCGCGATAGTGAGAGTCCCGTGCACCGCGATGAAGAGTGGCCCCCGCTCGCCGCAACTAGAGAAAGCCCTTGCACAGAAACGAAGACCCAACACTGCCATAAATTAATAAATAAACAAATAAAAAATAAAAATAAAGGAATTCCCTTTAAAAAAAAGAAAAAGGGGAGAAATCTCTGTGCAGCTGAGAAAACAACTATTTCCCTGGTGTTGTCATATGGCAGACTGTGATGTCACCTCTTCTCCCTTGGGGTCTACCATCTAATGTGACTTTTGTCTCTGACAGTACACAGTTCTGTTCAGAAGCTCCCCAAAACTCACCACACACCTCATTCGGAACAATTAACAAAATCTGCAAGCTCTTTTCATTGCTTGACTGTAGAAAAGGACTCAAAACTAAGTCAATTAATGGAGAGACAACATTTAGTAGAAGAAACATCAGACCCATCGGTATAGAAACCAATGTAACAACAATTAGATTTTGTAAAACTCCAGAGAAATTCACTATGAAAACATGAAGGATCAAATGCTTTCTATAGAAAGAAATACCCTGAAAACAAGCACTTTCTATCGTAAGACTAAAAAGGACTTGGTACAACAGGATCTTTGAATAAAAAAGTAACAATGAGGTGTATTAGGACAGATATAAATAATATACTTCACAGGGCTTTGTAAAAAAGAGGTTCCTTGTGAAGGTTACCATTGAAAATGAACAAGTTAAGGGTCCATCTTTATTAAACTCCATGCAGGTGGAGGCCAATTTCCCTGGCCTTTCTCTACCCCTAAATTCCTAGAACAAATGAAAAAGCGGCAATTCTACACTCGCAGGAAATCTTACCTGAAGACGAGCTTTACTACTACTGAGAAAGTGCTGGATTTCTTTTTCTCTACAGCACGATTTTGTCATCTTTTATGAAAACTCAGACAGGAACGCTCCTTTGTAATATTTTCCCCACTAAACAGTTTTCATACATATATTATCGAGGACCACAAATCCCTGGAAATCACTACAGTGAAACTTTCACTTGTTTCTCATTTGTACAGAAGTATTCACCCAAGGAACCCACTTAATGGAGTGTAATAACAAAAGAAATCTCTTTTCAATGCCTAGGACAGGGGAGAGGTTCTTGTCACTCACCCCATACAGGCACCACATCTGGGAGAAGGCGGGTACCCAGTTGCCTCCGTTCCCGACCGATTGAGGAATATTTATTTTGAAGACATGATGCCTGGCCTAGTGCCCAGCAAGGCTGCCCTGGTCTTCCCTGACCCTGTCTAGGAATCGCAGTTGGTTTTGGGATGGAGGACAGACCGTTTGGGTGTCTGGAGACAAAGTCAACATTCACTCAATTGTGTTGGGTCTGACACATCGAATGGAAACTGTTGGGTTTTTTTCCTTCTTCTGATTCAGCGGTTTTGAGGAGGCTCTTGAGGGGTCTGATTCAGCAGCTATTGCTACAAACTTCCACTCTGGAAGGAATAGGTTAAGGGGAGGGGACAGACCCCCACGCAGAAGGGTGTGGGCTCTTCTCTTTAAATGCTCGCCAGCCTGTGACTGGTATAGACTTTGGCAAGAAATCCACAAAGTCTTATAGGAAAAACAACGTCTGGAAGAACATCTTGTCATGCTCTGTTTTCTTTAATGACTCAGTGAACCTTTCCGCCGAGAACAGCTTCTGTTGTGAGGGCTCCATGGTTCAAAATACCTGATCACATTCTATCTGAGGTCCCTAAGGAGGGCGGAGGGGATCCCCATGGCACAGCTATTTCAAAATGATAAGGCAGAAGGACGAGGAAACAGTACAGAATCTGGAATCTGGAGAGTCCGTGGGCAAGGAGGCAAAACAAATCAGGAAAAAATCAAGTTAAGGTTGTAACTATTCTGCCTCCTAAATGAACGTGCTGCCTTGCCATTGGGTGCTCCTGTCATTCTTCTGTTTTTCCCTCTTGTGCCATTTCAAGCCCAGCCTCTAACTGAAGACCCATCTTATGACTTATTTTTCTATTTTTAATTAAAGGAAGAGAGTGGCATGAAAAGACTGCTCATCTCCAGACTTGAGAAAAGCCAAGAATTCTGGCACCCAATCAAAAAAGCTGTCTGAGCGCAGGCGCTCATTCACACTGGTTTTGTGTCTGATAAACTTTTCATTCAATTTGAAGTTCGATGTGTCTGAAATACAATGAAGTGAACCAAGCAAAGGATGTCGTCCAAACATGTTGAAGCACTTGTGGGTGAATACTCAGCCTTTGTGTGCTTCGGCTCCTGTGAGAAGCCCTCAGTCTCAGGCAGGTTCCAAATTGCCAACTCAATGAGGCAAATAATAATTATTCCTAATGGCAATAATAATTATGGAACGCAGTGGACCCAATATAAGGTTGGTTGTCTGTGGCTTCGGTGGGGCAGCCAAAGTTTCACACACTCTTTTTATAAAAATCAACCTCTCTCCCTCTCTCCCTCTCTCCCTCTCTCCCTCTCTCTCTCTCTCTCTCTCACACACACACACACACACACACACACACACACACACACAAACACACATACGCATTTGCCAAAAGAGATCTGGACAAAGTCACTCCTCTGGTTTCCTGCTAAGTGCTTGACTACAGAGCTAAATTAAATAAATAGCAGCTATCCACACAATGAGGGGGGATTGGGACATTTCGAGTAATTGACACCACACACACACACACACACACACACACACACACACACACACGCAAAATCTAAAAGGAAAGTCTCTTATTTTCCTTTTAGTTAAAAGTTTTAAGCTTTCTCCAATTCCAGACTTTTAGCCAGAGCCATGGCCAAATAGCAGACATGAATAATTTGAGGGATTCCTCCTTTCTTTCTAGGGGAGACAGGAAGAAAAGAGGGAGGAAAGAGGGAGAGAGGAGGAAGAGAAAGTCAGGGTTCTAGATGAGTGCTCTGCCACCCCCATTTCACTTCAGTTATGAATCAGAATCTCCCAGTAGATCAAATCCTTCTTTGGTGAAGCCCCAAGCCCATGGTTAGTGCCACAGCCAGTTTTCTATGAAATATTCACCCTGTTCCTCACAGGGAGGGAGCCACCCCCTGAGGTGGCGTTCTCTCTCCCCGACTCTAGGATCTAGCTGTCACCACCCTCCAGGGACCTCCGCATTAGCACTTAAGTATCTCACCCCACACGCCAGTGATGTCAAGGTGTCAGAGAAATAAAAAGTGGCTACTCCTGAAAACATAATTCATCAACCAAATTGTCATTTTCTAGATAATGAGGAATTGTTTCAGTTTTCTGAAAACTAGGTTAAGGGCCTAACGCAAAGCTACATGAGTTTTCTTCCTTTTTAACCTTATTATGCTTGTTAGTCTCTGTGACTATTCTTTAAAAGTGGCTCCAAGGTGCTGGCGTAGTTTATTGCCATGTAAGAGGGGGCTTATAAAGGACATTCAGGGCATTATGAAAAATCATGCTTTGTGGAATACCCCTGGAAAATTTCTTCAAGAGTTTTGAATAAGGTTATATACATGTCAAATGGCCTAAGTGATGTTCCAGTAAAGAAAAGTATTATGAAATGTGTGTACACATACACACCAGGCACACACACACAATTTTCATTTGGATGCAACTGGAGATTAAAATTACGCAGTCTCGGGCTTCCCTGGTGGCGCAAGTGGTTGAGAGTCCGCCTGCCGATGCAGGGGACATGGGTTCGTGCCCCGGTCCTGGAGGATCCCACATGCCACGGAGCGGCTAGGCCCGTGAGCCATGGCCACTGAGCCTGCGCGTCCGGAGCCTGTGCTCCGCAACGGGAGAGGCCACAGCAGTGAGAGGCCCGCGTACCGCAAAAAAAAAAAAAAAAAAAAAAAAAATTCCCCAGTCTCCTTTAACAATATACAATTTAGTTCGATTATTTTTAAATTCATTCTTTCTATGTTTTAGAGAGGCTGTGATTTGAAACATGTAACTATAAAGTTGCATTTTTGTCATTAAAAATACACCCTGACTCAATATAGGGTTATAGAAAGCTTCAGGGGTAGACTTTGGTTTCACTGAGTTTGCAGGCTCATCAAATGGCGTCACTCATACTACCCAAATAATACTGAAGTGGAAGCAGTCTCCAGTTCTCTTCAATCTAGCACTTTACTGCTTATCTCTTCAAGTATTCAATTTGAGCAAAACTCTGGGAAAAGTGAGAAGAAATGTCTCACTAAGCAGCGATCCCTAAGAATCTGCCAAACGCTTGGCCTCCAGCCCCCACAGATGCTGAGAAGGCCACTGTGCATTTGACAAGTGTTCAGTGGCTTGGTGACCTGGGGATGGGTGTTTGCTGTGGCAGTCGTCATTATGATTGTTTGTGTACCTATGTTTATTGGTTTTATGGACTGAAAATAATAGATCGGAGGTCAGCTGTAAAGTGCTGTGTATTTGGCTTATGAATTACCATATCGGAACCAATATATGACGAGTATACTCAGGAAGTCATTTCTAGCATTTCAAAGATGTCTGGGGCCATCTGTTCTCTGCAAAGACCTGCAACTCTGTAAAAAGCAACCCAAGCACATTCCAGCATGTCTGTACCCCACACTCACCAGGGTCCTATCATTTTACAGACTTTACCGGTCTATTCACCAGCCAAAATGCACTTTGCCAAAGCAGGGGAAACTATAAAACTCCAAGTTCCTTTAAATGTGTCTGGTACCATTAAGAATGTTTATTACTCTATAGAAATTTTACAGTTGATATTTACCAAAAGCACAACATACTCGGTAAATAGATTACTAGATTGTCTGCTAAATGTGGCGTATCTTTTCTATGAAATTTTTTCTTCCATAATCCCTACCAGCCAAACAGTGCTGAGGTCGAGTGTTAGTCATGATAAGGAAACAAACATGTTCCTAAGAGCTAGAAAAGGGCACTTGTTAGACAATCTAGTTTCATTCTTTCATTTTATAAGATGGAAAAGTAGGGCCCAGAGAGGTCAAGGGGTTGTGAGTGGTGGAGTCAGAACCACCAGCCAGGCTCTCAAATCTCTAGCAATGGCATTGCACTGCCTCACTGAAATAGGATTCCATTTGCATGCAACTGAAACTTAACAGAAGGATTCCCTTTATATCCAAAATCCAAGACCAAACTGGATATTTATGTGATATTCTCATCCAACCAAAGGTAAAAGGTCCACAGAGTTTGTATCATCTTTAACTAAATCCTCCATAGAAAGGATATAAAAAATAATGGTAAAGAAAATCCATTTGGACTAATATTACTGAAAAATACATATGAGAGAACCTATTGAATCCTTTATCTTTTAAATCCTAAAATGTCCAATTATGTGAATACATAGTATTGCAATGGGCACCACAGGTTATCTGCAGTCCTTCTCTTTTAACTCAGAAACTACTTGTCAATCAGTTTCAGACAAGAGTTATTTATACTTTATGAGACATATAGTCTGTAAGAATGTGAAAGTTACAAATAATCAGAAATGCTCCCTGGGACACTGCCATGTTACAAGCACATGCTCAGTCTTCAAAAAAGCAAAGTGTTCTCCCAGTTGCAAAGGACCAGCTCTGCTTTATCAGGTTCATTTCTCCTAACATGCTCACCTTGGAGAGCGTTGCACACACCAGTCATTTTCCCATGTTACTAAACCTTTTGGTGTTCTTCAAGGAATAATTACACTTAGCTCTGGGACTCTTTTAAACACAACACTGGGACTCATGTAAACCTACAGCGGTGAGCCAGCTAGGCTTTCGTGCTTCTGGCCCTGAAAACACAAAATACTGAGCCAATCCCCATGTAGGAACTCTGATAAATACAGAAAGGTGCAGTTAATCATTGCATTTTATATTATGGGAAATATATATCCTCAACTCCCAGTGTTTAGTTATTTGGCATCTTATCCAAGGCTTACCCCTAGGAAAACACTAAATATTGATATAAGCTAAAGCCTTATGTTTCAGGCCATCTATAAAGTAACCCCAAAAACAGTTAAGTCTAAAAAAGAAGACAGTGGACTGCATTTTCCCATAGAGCTGTGTCTGGCAAGATAATTGTCCCAATTTCTTACATTACACTTGTTTTATGTCTTTCACTAAAAGACTGTTCTGTTGTTTAGGTGTTTTTCTAGTCAGATCTTCAGCAATAAGCCACTTTTAGCAAAATGAGAATAAAAGAACAGTTTGTTGATAAGATTAGTGCAAGGGAGGAAACTACATAGTCTTGCGTATAGCACTGAGCCCCCAAACAACTGACCTTCCAAGTAGTTTTCAAAATTAAATTTGTTATGAAAATCATCAGCTTTTTAGTGCTGGATGAGACTTTGAGAATTTTCTAGTGATGCTTCCTCATTTTACATGTGAGGAAGTCAAAACTTGGAGAAGTCAAGTTCATCTGGACCCTTGGGACAGTGAGGTGTAGGTGGCCTGGCTTCCAGTTCTGCCTCTTGCCATCATCAGTATGACCTGGGGCAAGTCATGTAATCTCTGAACCTCACTTTACTCAGCTGTAAAACGGGTGTGTTCATTCCCATGTGATAGAATTATAAATTTGTTGTGATTCACCTAGGATTTGAGCCTGGAAGTCAGGTCTCTCTGGCTTCATATGTTAGGACCCTTCTCTTGACTCTCTCCTCTTCCCAAGCATTCCCAAGTCCTATCCTGTTCTCACCCATGTGGGCACATGAACTCATCCTGGAACTCAGATCATCTAGAGCCCCTACCAAACTCAGCTCCTGGAGGAAAACAAACCGAAAGAGAAAATATATTTGAGACAGAAAAGAAGCACTGAATGAGCACTGTGTCGCTGAGAGTGACTTGTAATCAGCTGGTTACACTTTTCACGTATACATGAAGGAACTGAGGCCGAGGGCTGTTGTGCACTTGGCCAAGGTTATAAACCTTTCTGAGTGGCAGAGCCTAAACGCATGACCTCTGAACCCAAGGCCAATGCTTTTCCAAGACTCCCCTCTGACCTGACATGGTTTGGCTCTGAGCAAGCTCGTCTCTTCCAGGCATACCTTTTCAACGTGCTGCACAAAAGAACAAGTGTCCAAATTTACAACAGACACAGACTGAATGATCCTAGGCTACTTGCTCTAGAAGCAGACCCTAACCTGTGCCTATCTAGTCTAGAAATGGCGGAGGGGGGGAAGAGAAGGTCAAAACACACAGAGACACTTATATGGAAGGTTCTGGAACTTTGTGAGCAGGGCTTCTGTTTGTAAGATTCAGAAATGAAATCCTCCCCCAAGAGGATGTCACAGGCAAAGTCACCTATCCACACAGGAATCAGAATAGGCTGGAAGTCACACTTCATCTGGGCGGGGGATAGGGTCTTCCTGCAAACCACAAAGCCAACTGTACAGCAACCAAATGGCTGGAGAAAGGGCAGCACTCTCAGTGCTGACTTTGGTTTTCTTACAAATAAGGGTATTTGGCCAGATCTCCCAGGTACAGGGCCTTTCTGTATCCGTGTGCTCAAACAGCCCCCAATCCCCCTCCCTTGAGGGCCAGGGGACTCCTGTATATTTCTACTGAAGGACTGAAGCAGCTGCTGGCAACTCAGTGTGCCCACCTCTGCCCTTGACTGCCCTGCAGGTGTGTGAAAGCACAGAAGCTCTTTACACTGTAACCAGAGACTAAGCATTAGCCAACTCTTGTGGTTAGATGACTCTCCCAAATGGTCAGACATGCTCATGTGTCTTCCACAGCACTGGGATTGCTATGGGCAGGAGCACAGGGAAAACATGTGCTTTGAAGTCCAACAGAGCCACGTTCAAAAATCTGCTCATCTCACTGGCTGAATGACTTTGGACAAGTTACTTCTCTTCCTAGGGCAAAAAAAAAAAAAAAAAAAGTCTACTAATGTCTACCCCTCTGGGCTCTTGGAATGTGATAGAAAACAACATGCAAAGCTAGATCAGTGCCTGGCACACAGTAGATGTTGGATAAACGTTAGCTTCCTTTCTTCTCTTTAGTATCAGCCTGCTAATCCCGGGCTTTTCTAACAAATAGCTCAAGCCACTGAAGAGTGACTTCCAATTTTCTTCCCCTAGAAGACTAGCTGTTACGGACTGAATGTGTCTTCCTCCAAATTCATATGTTGAAGACTTAACCCCCGTGTGATGGTAGTAGGAGGTGGGGCCTTTGCGGGTAATTAGGTTTAAATGGGTCATGAGCCCCCATAATGGGATTGGTGATCACACAGTGAGATGACGGCCATCTGCGAGGCAGGAAGAGAGCCCTCACCAAGAACCAAATCTGCCAGCACCTTGACCTTGAACTTTCCAGCCTCCAGAACTGCGAGAAATAAATGCCTATTGTTTAAGCCACCGGGTCTATGGTATTTTTCTATAGCAGTCCGAGCTAAGATACCAGACTTGCTGTGTTCTGGGTGAGAAGCTGAGACACCAAGACATACAAGACTGGCCTGAGGGATCACAGGCAAGAACCAAATTCAGAGACGAGAGCAGGGGTGTTTTTCTGCTTCCTGGAATATGCAGCCATGTGCTCTGGTGTTCTGGCTCTGCCCCCTTCATCTGGCCACAATACCATGTGGTATTACAACTTTTGAATGTTAAGAAACCTTATATTTCCTCAAGTATCAGTACTTAATGTTTCATTCCACACATAAAACTCTGTGAGTGGAAGGCTGCTGGCCCCCTTGTCAGAGGTAATTTCTCAAGGCTCTGTATGGGATTTAACGGGAGCCATATGGTTAAGTCCGTCAACCCTCCCAGAAAGCATCCCCTTGAAGGGCCCTCGTAAATGTTCTCAGCGCTGTGAAAGATCCAGCAACTTTCTAACAATAAAGCAATGTTCACGGCCGTGATATTCAGCAAAACACAAAGCAGGAAATAATGGCTTCTGTTCTGAATTACTCAAAGGAGGCTTCAGGCTGTCCTGGAGAAGGGTAGGGGGCAGGGGCGGGCAGTGATAAGCCGGGGCCTGCCGGCTGCTGCCTCTAGCAGGAAGAGGCTGGCCTGGACACCGCTAGCACTGCCCGGTTGTGGGCAGTGACACTCTTAATCATGCTCCGTTGGTTTGTGGAGTTTAAGAAAACTCTTAATAATGGATTTATGCACCTATGCACTTACAGAGCAAGCACATTCTTAAACTGTAACCTGCTTTGTTATCTAAGCCTTCTTTAATTGGTGCCTTTCTGTGATGGCATCATTTAGTGACCACTCTCCTTTTTTTTTTTTTTCAGAGCAACAATAACACAAAAACCTTTGAATCAATTAACATTCCCATCTCGATGGACACCTCAAGCAGCAACGACAACTCATACAACAAAGCCACATGGCTCTCCCCGATGGGCAAGGTGGTGTTTCTTTTTACGTCAACAAGTTCTGAGATGTGATAAGCTCTTCTTTTTATTAGTATTATTATTAAAGAATCACATAAAAGGTGTGAGAAATACAATTTATGATGAGTATCAGTTCCTTTTTATTTTTAAATAAAACAAGATTTGCTTCTACGATATTTTATACAAATTTCTGGCTAAGTTTTAGGTCTACATCGCCTAAGGACAGCTTCATGCAAATAGAGCTTATGACCAAACAGCTAATAGAGCTGCACATCACACAAACATATATTTGCCAGGACTAAAACTGGCATATAATCAGGGAGAGGTTTCATATACACACGCTGTTGAACACGTTTTCTAGTTTCCTGATATCTTAACTAGAATATTCCACAATGGACCAGATACCTTTCGTGCAAATATCAGCCTTGGTAGGAACACTTGTATATTCTGATGTTAGATGTATCACACCTCCATTGTAAACAATTACTGTCAAATAATTTTCACCAGTAATCTAAAGAGCTTATGTATTTGCCCAATTCCATACAGAGAGCTAAATCTATGGAACATTTTGAAAACAGGAAGAAATTTTGTGGAATATTTTGGCAGTGCCTCCCATAACCCGTCAGAACTCTGTACTGATATCCATTTCTGTAGACCTCTACACTCTATATTATCTTCACAGTTCTCCTGAAGAATTACTGAGCATGAATTATCTAATAACATTGACTCCATAAAGAAAAGTCGGCTGCTTTAGGAAAGCTGGGATGTATTAAGATTATAGCCACCTACGCAACTGGTTACTGACTCCTACAAAAATGTCTCATATGAGGAGAGAGAGAGAGATAAAGAGAGAAAAAGACAGAAGAGACAGAGACAGAGAGAATTTGCATTACTGTTACCTGCTCATCCACCATTTTCCCGGGTTTTGCAGACTTGGTCCTGAATTAATAAGCCTGTTACATGATATCTAATAAAAATGACTGGAGTAGAGATACTGCTTGAAATCTGCCACATATTTGGTCCAAGCCTGAATCGATTTCATCTATATTTAACACATGCTTGTTTTCTGTCTCTCCCACAGCCCATGGCTCACTCTTTTTTTTTTCTTTTCACCTGGAAAACTTATCTCCTAAAATGCTACCATCAATCAGCCAAAGACACTCTTTCCGACAGAGCGTCTGCCAGTTTGACTAAGCACAAGTAGTCACTAGTTTGGGGATGCCTCCTACACTCTCTAGCGCTGTGTGATTTTCTAGGCTGCCTAACCACACGAGTGCAATTTGGGATATTTATACTTACCTCCAGTTTCTATTGGGATAAAAGTGCTACTTGGACAGAACTGGGCATCGGCATGGTGTGTGTGTGGGGGGGACATGGGATGCACTGAAAGTTGCCCATGTGGTTTGTCTACCTACTTTATAACCTTATTTCTTCAGATTTTTGCATACACACTCATTTTGTTCTACTTTGGCTCAATGCCTGCTCCAAAAGTATGAAAATCAAATGCGCACACAAGGATGCATAAACTTTGTCCCCCAAATCTTCCCTGAGAACAGGCACTGCTCTCATTTCCCCGTCCTTCATGTCAATATCACTCCCAATCCATTCAAACCGCTAAGTTTAAATACAACATGAAGCGGGGTAGTGGCAGAAAGGAGAACAAAAGTGGGATTGGCAACAGAAGCCGAGCACTAGTCGAAGGGAAGAAAAGGGGGGAATAGGAGACAGGCAGCCCCCTCCCTCTCCCGCAAAGTTCGAGTCGTGAACACACCCACTGGCCGCAGCAAAAGAGCCCTGTGCGTGGGCACAGGTGGGTCCCAGCCTCTCTGGCTGGATGCAGCTTAAGTGCTGAGCCTGAATGAAGACTTTCATTGCTGTTTGCTGTTTTTGTTGGCCAGTAGCCATGGCAAACATTTGCAGGTGGCTTGGCCAGATTTTGACACTTAAATATTTGAGGTTGTGATAAAAATCAGAATATTACTACAATATGGTTCTGTGCAGCCTCAGAGAAAAAAAAAGAAAAGTATCTGCAATTTCAAATGCTCATTTAAAGACACAGTCTCCAGAGAGAACTCATGTTTTAAAATAAGTACTCATTTCCTCCTTGCTGAGAGAACTAAAAGAGTCAACCACCCCCAAATGTTACCACCTAGAGTTTCATTCCAAATCCACTGGTGGGATGGGTTGGGTTGTTACTTGCTGAGCCCCCATGATCATCCAGGCAAGGTTTTAGATGGGTCACGTGGAGGAAATGGAAATGACAGGAAGTAGGGGTTGGAATCAACATGGTAAGCACAACAGGGAAGGATGTGAAGCAACGAAACAGCTTCCTTCAAGCTCGGCAACAAGATAGAGTCCTAAAAGTGACAATTATCTCCTAGAACACACCAGGAGAGACACATAACACCCCAGGATTGGGAATAAACGAGAAGACAGAGTGGGTCGGGAGGTCACATGTAACAGAGAAACACCCGCACCTGTCAGGGCAGTGACACAGCCTAGGAATGTCATCCAACTGTACAGCCCTGGGCCAGCTGGGTACATTACTGACAGAGTCAATACCCATCTTAGAATTTAGTGCTAACCCTTAAATGACTGTTTCACAAAAACCAGCATTGTACTAACAATGGCCAGATACTAAGGTCCTGCAAGAGGGCAGTCCTGGGGCAGGAAGCAGAACTCCAGGGGAGAAGGAATGCTGTAAAACTGCTAGTAAACTCTAGCACATTTTATGTTTTTCTCCCCTTGAAAGGAAAATAAAATAATTACAATTAGCTTGCTTAACTGTGAATTGTTTGCCCAAAGCCAAGCCCCTGGAGTGAAGGAGTCCCTTGAGATTGAAATGCTCTCTTTAACGACCCCACCCTCTTAGTATATTATTGGTTCTTGCTTTAGGTGGTGCAACATTTGCTCCCACAGTCATCTGAGAAGAAAAGAAATCTTTAACAGAGACACTTGCGAATTCAGCATTGGCTTCTTCCAACAAAGCCAAGCATTCAAATGGCCAGATTAACTTTCTGTTTCTTGAATGGGAAACCAAATGTACCCATGGCAAACTCACAGAATAGTCATCACCCACAACTTTCATTTGTTAAGATTCATTTTCATATGTCACAACCCATCCTGATGAGTTGAGAAATGTGAGAGACAAGGTACCCTTTCTAGAGCATTCTAAGGAGGGATAAGCCATTGTCCCTAGTGCTCCCTGTTGGTGTGGAATTCTTACAAGCATTTAAAACAAGGAAGGGAAAAGACAGACTGACAAATAGTGGGACAGCTTCTAATATTTTTCTTAAAATCACTGTATCTATTATTCAATGGAATATTCAAACTAAATTCTGGTGGCGTATACCAAACACAGCAAGCTCCCTTTCCTATTTTAAACAGAGAATTCTGGGAACAGAGAGCAAGCAGTTCTCAGCATCCAGCAACATAAATTTATCATAGCTCTTTGGCTTAAGTTACTACCTTTTCTTTCTAAGATCCCAAGCACTCTTAAATCTTTTATTTCCTTTTCACTTTACTCTTGTGAGGGTGGAAAGAAGAGATGCCATCCTCATTCTGGAGAGAAGGAAGCTGGGCTAGAGATCCTGCATTTCTAAGAAGCGCCTGGGTAATACCCACGCTGCCGGTCCTCAGACCACACTCTGAGTAACAAGGGCCGAGAGCTATCACCTGATACTTAGAAGTGAGCTCTCTTTCCATCCCATAATACACAATGTCTGGGAGCATTCTACCTATTTTTCTCAATGCCTCAGTGTTGTCTTTTTTTTACATATATGAGAGGGATAGGGCCTGCTTTCTTTGTTTTGTCTACTCCAGGAATGAATATGGACCAATGCAGAGAGAGAGGAGAGCTAATGAGAAGGTATTAAAAAGGAAGAGAAGCACAGAAGAAATGATCACAGGGAAGGAGGACCATGGAAATATACCAGAGACACAGGTGATGGGCTTAGACCTTAGGAATGGAGGGACATACTCTGTTAGGGAGGAGGCTGGGCAGGTGACACTTCCCTCCATCATCCTCAAGCATTTGTCCTGAGAACCATGCTCTGCTCTCAACATCCATGGGGTTTCCCCATGGTCATCTTGAAGTTCAAGAATCTTGTTTGAAGAAACAATGACACAGAATGACTTGCTTTTCTCCCCAAAGTCAGGGTCAAAGAGCTTCCACCAAACAGAGACTCCCTCTTCCCTTCTCCCATCAAAAACATCACTCTGAGCTCTAGGCAATATCACACCAGCCAGGAAAACCAACTTCTGTCTTATCCAACCTGAGGACTAGAAACCAGGAGAAAGTCTAGAACATTCCCTGAGCTCCAGCCAGGACCCAGAGACAGCGAAGAGGTCTCCTTACCCGATCTGGCGGTTGGTGGAAGGTGCCTGTGTGATGACAGAGCTGGACTGGGGTGACGGCATGGCTTGCTGAATCACAACGCTGGTGTCATGGTTGGGCATCCGGGTGCTGCCAAGCTGGTGAGCTCCAGGCCCCACCATGGCCCCACCAACGGTGTTATGCATCGAGATATTCTGCCCAGAGAAGACAGAAGACAGAGGGAAAAGGGTCAGAAGAGGTGAATGCTTTAGTCTACTCTCAAGCTCTCAAAGGCCAAAATGAGGAATCTGGTCATGTCAACTAAATACAAGAGTTATGGCTTCTGGCAAGCCATGGGTCCATTTATCTTTGTTACAACTTACAGCTACGATGAGATGAAAAATAACTATCCACCTTAAGAGGAAAGCACATAAGAAAATACCTGGAAGTTCGCTAATCACCCTGCCGCCATCCCAACGGGAGGCTTACATAAGGGATGTTTAGCGCATATCTGCTCTGACTTGGTGTGATATATATTGCATTTGAAAATGATTTCTGTGGTAAGTGCATAATACTATGATTTAGCGAAGAGCCATTCAGCACCCTGCTTTGAATGACAAGCACACTTGTTATTTTTTCTTTTTCAGTCCTATAAGACTAGCCACCTCTTCTTTTTTTCCAGGAAACTACTTTTCCAAATCATAATCTGGGTACTCATGACCCAAGCTCAACAACCTGGGGACTGAGGATGAACGACTGGAAAAGACAACGGCGTGTCTGGGATCCAATGACAGGAGTGAGAGTTACAACTCTGCTGTATTTCCATAAAATCAATCTCTAACAATTTGGTGGAATAATGGAATACTGACAATGATTTCTCGTCTGTCTACTTGTTCATTGTCTTTTCCTCAAGAATATAGAATGTTTGTGTTCATTATTCTATCCATGGTGCTTAGAGCACAGTAGGCAGTTAGTAAACAAACACTGCATGAAAGTAGTGAAGAAAATAATGACACAACTGAGTCACTTGAGGGACCTAATATCATGTATTTATTTCTGATGACTTGAACGAAGGTTTCTTTGTTTAAAATTCAAAACTAAGGTAAAATATGCATGATAAAGCTGGCTTAAAAGACAGCACTTCCTAGAAAAGAATGTCAATGGGACAACAAGAGACGATTCACACTGAGGCGGAAGAGGGCTGATCAACATGGTGGGGCTGAAATGTGAGAAATTCAGAACCTAGAAGAGAAAAAGAAAGTTCAGGGCAAAGCAACATAAGTCAGTGGGCCTCTGGAAGCAGCCAGGTACAGCCCTTCAGCCTTGAAGGGTAGGGAAATCTGAGAGGTCAGTTGGACAATGGGTTGAGGATGACAGGAAAGAAATGGGAGTGTCACTAGCCATTTACTAGAGGAAGAATATCTATCTGTCTGCGCTTTGGCAAAGAAAAAAAAAAAAAGTTACCCAGGACTACTAGTAGTGGTTCTTTGAAGTTCTTCTGGAAAGTACAGGATTTCCTGCACTGTGTGTTAAATGATGGTGATAACATATATGGTATCGGGGGTGCTTGTGTCCATCACACTGCACCTTTCCCAGGTTTCTGATTTCTATACCCTGACCACACAGCTTGTCAGGAGCCCAGATGGCAACTGGGCACCTGGCTTAGACTGTAAGCCGACTGTTGTCTTGAGATCCCGAAGGCATGAACAGGCTTAGACACACACACATGATCCAAAGGCTCCCCTTATATACTGGAAGGTTTTTCTGACGTGGGAGAATATTGTGGTTGCTTAAAGTGAGATGAAAGGAAATGGTGATTTGTATTGGGGTGGCTAGCACAGGGATACGCTTGAGTTCTTTTTATAGGATCTAGAGGCGTAGAGAATCAAACTAAAAGTAATAGCGAAAATAAAGGTAATCGTTATTTCTTTCGAAAGTGAACCTTCACCAACTTATTTCTCTAGGTCTTAGTGAGGTTGTGATGAAGTAAACATTGTAAGTATTATTCTTCCAGTGTTTAGATCCTTAAAGATATTTGAAATTTTTCATCCTGTTCACAGTCACCTACTTTGTCAATAATACATCTGAGGCACAGAAGGATTTCTGACTCTCTTTTTATTATTCCTGTTGTGCTGTGCTAGTGAAAGTTATCAATAGAGCTATAGAATTTTTAAAATAATATTCTCTTTAAGTTCACAAACAATAATATAAAATGTCTGAACCCTCCTTTGGCACCTCTTTTCTATCACCCCCACCTGTAGTCCCCAAGTACCATGAATTCAATGTAAGCATCCTTCTCTTTCCGTCTCTTTTTCCACCAACTTCCACCCAACCACCACCTTCTTTCCTGGATTAAACAAGTGCTCTCCTAACTGGTTCCTTGTCATTCACTTGATTTCCCTTCCTCCTCTTTCCCATAATACAGCCACAGTCACCCTTTCAAAAGGCAAAACTGATCTCATCGCACGCAAATCCAGCTACATGGCCCACCCTCTCCATGCTTCTTAGGTGGCTTCTCGTGGTTCAGAAGACCCCGACAGCACTCTCAGTGTGACCTCCAAGGCCTGTATGACACCCTTCCTACCTCCCCTGCTCATCTCACACCACCTTCACTCTGGCTCTCTGCGATTCACTCCACCTGCGTGAATTTTCCTGCTCTCATACTGAAGATGCTCCATTTCAGCGCAGAGCTGAATATGCTGTTTTCTGCCACCTGTACTCTTCCCCAGACTCCACCTTCAAATCACAAACTAAGCATCATGAGAGAAAGCCTTCCCTGACCTCTCCAATGAGGGGCACCATCTCCCCCTCCTTCATAGCACTTTTCACAAGTTTACAATTGTCTTCGATTATTTGATCAATATCTGTTTCTCCCTCTAGAATATAAGCACAATGAGAGAAGAGACTAAGTCCAACTTTACTCCCCATTGAGTCTCCGTGGCCCAGATCAGTGCCTGGTACAGTAGGCTTGCAGTAAATAGTGAGAGAATGAGTAAATTATAAAATGACATTCCTAGAATATTCAGTATAATGAAATCTTATCTTTTATTACCTGGGCGATTTTTGAGAATGCTAACTCTTTTGTCTATTTACCTTGAAATCTCAAAGCATGATCACAATAAAAGATGTTAAGATATGTTAGATGTTAACATACTTGTTTGATTATGGGGTAGAGACATAGAGAGGATCAGAATTAAGAAGAAAGCCACAAACGTGGAACGTAGATTATAAAGTAAAGCCTTTGAGAAAACATTAAACGAGCCCTTCAAGGAAGATACCAAGAAACGAGCTTCAAGTCTTTGAGCACTTTGGCTCAAATGGTATGTCCATAATCATTCTTAATCTCCACCATGGAAACCAAGAAAAACTTGGTTCAAAAATTTTGAAACCTGGTGCAAAGACACTGATTTGATTTCTTCAGCATAAAGCATGTTAAATGAGAGAAAGAAACAACTCTCCCCTCAAAAAGTTTAAGAATCTTCTCTGAGAACCATTAAAAAGAATAAAAAAAGACTATCTAGGATATACTTCACACCCTCCCCCACCAACATTTTTAAGAGATCTCTTTGTCTCTGTGATCTCCACCAGAGATGGAAAAAGCTCTTGAAAGTTATATCCTAATATTTCAAAAATCTCCTTTCTCCCCAACGCATGAAATCTGCAAATTCTCCAGCCTCCTTCCCCCAGACCCAGAGAATAATTTCAAAACATTTTGGAAAAATAAACAAATTTAAGCGAGCATTATCATTTCACATTAAGAGAAGTTGTTGTTGTTTTTTTTTTCTTTCAGCATTACATAGTAACTCAAACATGAAATTACTTCTGAGTTCACATTTTCCCAATTATGGGTTCAAAACCTGTCTTCCTTGATAAAAGAATGGCATTTTATCTTTAAATAAATATCCAATTTCAAAAACACAAAGAATGACTATATCTTGCTGAGTTATTTTTCTTAGCATAGGTGAGTAGACTTGGGGCTGGTGAAACAACGTCACCAAACAGCGGTTGGATGTCAATATGCAGGAAAGGATCTGAGGTGTTCCGGGAGGCTCAGCCTTTGGCCTTTTCTTGTTCAACATTTTTATCAACCACTTGGATGAAGATGTAAAAATCATGCTTGTCAAATCTGTGGTTGACACAATGTTGGGAGACGTCGCTAACATTCTGGATAGTAGAACAAGGTTTTTACTTGAGCCAACCGTGTGATCTGGCCTCCAAAAATGCTAACATAAATCTAGGTTGTTGTAGGAGAAGTGCGATGTCCAGATCAAGGGATGTCATTATTCTACTGTCAAGCACATCGGACTGACCACATTTGGCCACCACAGTTTAAGGGGAAAATTGACAAATAGAAGGGAATGAAAGCAATGGAGGCATCCAAAATGCATCACAGGAAGAATGGTAGAAGAATCAGGGAATATTTAGTCTGAAGAAAAGAAGGCTTAGAGGTCATGCTAACTGCCTTCCAAATATTTGCGGGATTAGACATAGTCTGTGTCGCTCCAGAGGGCATAATTTCAAAAAATGGGATCATGATGACAAAAGCCAACAATAACTAAAATTTGAGTACCTATTGAAGCAGCTATTATGGTAGATACTTTATAAACTGCACCTCTGATCCTCACACTGACCCTACAATATAGGCATTGTTATCCTTACATTAAGAGTAAAACTCTACACCATCACTAATACCATTCCATTCCCCTTTGGCCACACTCACTCCTTCTGGACAGAGGCTTTAAAAATAGAAATTCGACCTTTTGTTGGGGTAAATTTACCAATATGTAGGGATAGGCAAAGATAAAACAAGTTGCCTTATAAAGTACTAAGCTTCTTAGCATCAGTAGAGAGTAGTGCCATCTGTTAATGTCACCAAGAGGATTCTTGCATCAGGAGGGAGATGGCACTAGATGACCTCCAAGGTCTCTTCTTGCTAAGATTCTCTCATAATACACGGTTCATACTTTGGTTCAAATGCTTCCAAATGATTAGTAACGTGTGATAATGTTGAAAATATACTGGTTTAGGAGTCAGGAGGTCTCTTCTACTTCAGTCTCTCTAACCCTCCTTGTAGCCATGTAACCTGCATAAATCATTCAGCTTCCCTTGGCTTCACAGCCTCATCACTAGAAGGAGGGGTGAGGACCACATGGTCTCCGTGATCTTTTACAGCTCTGATGCTCCGCAAGTCTTTTCTACGTTACACTTTATGAGACACTAAATATCCAAACAGACTCCTTAGACTCTGATTCACGGGCCTACAAACATTGATTTTTCTCCATAACCATAAGCTTTTGCAGAAATGAGCCTTCCAAAAATTACGGTTTTCCACCAGACCCAAGGATCATGATTCAAGAAACAGCTAACAAAAAGTAAAATTTCTCAAACATCAAAGATGATAAAGCTCCTCAGACAAACCATCTTCACCTAAATTTTCCCCTCCTTAGTTCAAATTTATCCCCATGTCCTTGGCCTTCTTATTCCCTTCATGCCCTGCAATATACCTTGCTCTCCATTCACTGTTGTTCTGAGACATAAAGGGCGTGAATAGGATGAGAACCAGGGTAATAATGAGTCTTGATTGCATAGTCAGTGAGCTGGAGGTAGAGTGGTAATTGTCCTGCATGCATGGGCTTGGAATACAGTATACAAAAACCAACCTGATGTATATGAATGTACGTCCATGCTCTTACAAACAACTATAATTTTAGGGTGTGGTAATGAAGGATGAAAGGAGGTGGACCACCAGTGAAAGTGAAGGTTGGAGCACAGAGGCAAAATGATGTTGATTCCCATGAAGTACCAAAATGTTATCTTCAAATCTATATTCTTTCCAACTGCCAAGGTGTAGAAACTTTATAAGTTTCTCTATAAAGAGCCAGGGTCATCTCGACATGTGTTTACAAGCTGAGTTGTGCAATCTCAGAATTGTCTGCATCTTAATGATGCCCGGGCAGTTATGAAGACTTTCAGAACTTCCCAGATGTAAACATCAAGGAACTGCATCCAAAAGATGTCTGAGACTTTCACAGAATAACAAAGGTTCTAATCTTCTGGAAGGCACTAGGCTCTCTGGAGGTGTAGGAGGGATTCTAGAGGGTGTTGACTCCTTTCTGGTGCTCTTGGGAGCTGGAACAGTAGGAGTGTTTTGAATCTTACTGAGAGGGTGGGCTGCTCCATGACAGAGGAACCAGTGAGGTATTAGAGGAGGCAAGGCAGGGGGCTGGGGGAGACCAGGGGACACGCAGGCTGCCTCTCTCTCCTTGGCGTAGTCACACAGTGCAAAATGGACCACATAACATAAGACACCATCTCAGTCAACCTCTGCAGGAGAGGAAGGGAGAAGAGAGCACAGGGTACTGTGAAAATGCTAGCTTTGACATGTACTTTTAATTCTGCTTTTTCAGAGTTTGCTATTTATCCCTGGAGAGTTCTAAAAGGAACAGAAGTACAGAAGGAAAACATGAGAGCTGCAATTGGGCTCAAGTTCACTTCAGCCCTATATCATCTGGGGCATGTTATTTAAGTTCTCTGAGCCATACCTTCCTCATCTTTAAAATGGAGATAATCGTCTAATGGGCCGGATTGTAGAGTTTCACGTGAGATAACAAATGTTCCATCATAGTGCCTGACAGCAAATGTGTACTTCTTTCCTTTTAGTAAAGTTTAGAAGGGGAAGCTCAGAGAGTAATGGTTCATTCTGGGTGGCTACTCCCTGTGATTGATATTAATGGAAATACTATAAATAATGGCTAACACTTACACAGCATGACCATATGTCAGAAAACTCATTTAATCCTTATCATCAGCCTAGGAGTTTGGTATGATTATTATCCCCATTTTACAGATGAGGAAACTGAGGCACAGAGAGGTTAAGTGTCCTCAAAGTCACACAACCAATAAGTGGAGAAGCTCGGAACTAGGCAGTTTGGCTTCAGAATCCAGGCTGTTACCTACTAAGCCACGCTGCCTCTATAGTCTCTCTGTAAAAATATTTTCTAGCGGAAAGTGACACGGCAAAAAATGATTTAGCAACCCTTGTCTGGAGGCCATGTTGGCTGCACAGGCATTTCTAACCGGATTGACAACGAATAGTGCAGATTAGGATTAGGGAGGGAAGGCTGTAGTTCAAAAAGTGTTGGTCAATACTGTTATCAAATTACCAAAACAAACAAGCAACCATCACTAGCTCGCTCTTTGATGTTAGTTCACCTTCCTTAAGAGTTCCAAGAGCTCAGGGAAAGCCTGAGAAAGAGACCATTTCTCTGACGTCTGGATCAAGTTCAACTTCTAAGGCAACTTCCCTTGCAATGGGTAGAAAGGCAGCTCGCACACTGACGTAACCCTCAGTGGCCTTGGCCCACTCACACATTTCCAGGAAGCAGGCAGTCCCCCTGACTGGGGCTCTAGGCGTCAGTCTGCAGGATACAGAGCAGCAAGATCCGTCTGACTGGTCCATGCTCTCCTCCAATCCCAGACCTCTGTTATCCTTTCTAATACTGGGTTTGAGGCAGCAGAGCCCTGAAGCATCCCTGTAAGCATTTTATAGCTATTCATTTAGTACTGTAGTAAAATGCTCAAGACAATAAATGTCTTCTCAAGTGCCACCCTTGACTGTGAGAAAGAGTTTTGGGGTGTCTCTCAAAGATCCTGCTCCTTCCTGTTCAGATCCTCAGTGCCTTGGACTGTCCGTGTCTCTGCTCTTATCTCCCACGTTACCGTCTTGGTTGCTTCTGCTAAATATCATCTTATGGAATAGAACAAATGAAACGGCACTAGGACTTCATTCAGGTTACTAGAATTACAGTGGAGCAAATTTCTGGGGCTGCTGTATATACAGATATCCTGGAAGTTAGAAATTCATTTAACTCCACTGAAAATGATACTGTACATTGTACTGCTAACTGGTAAGCGTCCTCATTTCTCAAGAATCTTCTTCCAGAAAGCTGTGCATTCCTTCATGGCACCAGCCTACTTAAACACTTCTGCTGGCCATCCATGACCTCCTACGTGTACCTTCCCATTGACTTCAGCCTTTTACAAACTGGTCCCCATCAATCTTTCCCACATCACCTCCTGGCAACCCATCCTCCCCATCCCCTCCCCTACCACTCACACACACAGACCTCAATGCTTCTTGACTATCCCACACCATTTCATGTCTCTTTTTCACCTTTGCACATAGCACTTCCTCTCTGCAGTCAATTCATTCATCAAGATCCAGCTCTGACGCTCCCTCCTCTATGAAGACTTCCCCCACTCCTTCTGGCCCCGTTAGTTCCCTGCTCTGCTCTCCCACAGTGCTTTGTCCACAACTCCATTAGAAAGCCTGACTTATTTTCACAAATGCTTCCTCCAGGAAACTTGGAGGAGGGAATAGTCCATGTTCATCTCACAACAGCCAGTGTCATGCACTTCGTAGATGTGCAATAAATTCAATTATTCGGTGAAGAAATGAATGATGTGTGATCTTGGGCAAGTTTATAGCATCTCTTTATTTTTCTCATTTGTCACATAGGAACAACCCTACCTTGTAAGATTTTTATAAAGATTAATTTAAGTAATGTAAATACAGAGCTGAGTGCAATGCTGGACACATTAAATGTCCAATAAGTGTTAGTAGCCATTATTATAATTATTATTATCATGATGACTACCAATGCTAACACTACCTCCCTAGCTAGAGATATCCATCCCCCTGTTATCTTCTACCTCAGCACCCCAATCCTTGCCTTTATAGCACATCACAATGTGTAACTGTCATCATTATTTCCACGTCACCATAGTATAATTAATTAACCACTCCTCTGTCCTCCATCTCATCCCATACATACTTCTTTCAAAGCTCCTGTAACACACAGGTACATTTACTTATATACTTCAGGTCAGTTTTCCCCTTCTAGCTGTAAACACTTTGGTTACAGGGACAGTGTGATTTCGTATCATTGTCCTCAGGGCCTAATACAATGCCTGTCGCCTGTCACACAGATGTTTGCTGAGTGAATACACAGTAAGTGTAACTAATACTGTGGAAAGACAAAAAAGGAAAAGTAGGCACTCTCTTAGAGGACCTACAGTTTAGAGGGAATCTGGAAATCCAGGGAAAGAAGGGGATGAAAAACAAATGAGTCAGAAAAATACCTTCCCACCCACCACACACACACACACAAGAAAGAGGGAAAGAAGCACCAACTAGAGCTGATTACATCACAGTCTGGAGGGCAAAGGGCTAGTCAACAGGTCTGGGCTTGCATCTGATCCACCATTAAGCACATGATCCTTCTTAACTTCTTCAGCCTGTTGATTCTACCTCCATAACGATTCCCATAGCTGTTTTCTTTGCTTTCCCACAAGTTCCAGAGCTTTATCACCTCTTATCCTGATCACACAGTAACTTCCTATTTCCAGTTCACCATATTATAAATTCCAGGAAGGCAGGGACAGTGCCTGCCTCGTTTTCTCTTCTATCGCCAGTGCCTAAGCTCCATGCCTGGCACAGAACTAGATGACCAATGATTGAATGGATACATGAATTATGATTTCCGAGGTAATGATACGGAAATAAAGAGCCATCAGTCTACAATTTCCTCTTGTCTAAGTTGGGCACACGGTCATCTTAAGCCAAAGATATAAAGAGGGAACATTTGTGGGGTTGAGTCCTCATACGTCCTATCAACACACAGAGGCCAGAACACAGCTCAGCAGTCTCCTCAAACCACCAGGTGTCTGGTCAACTCAAGCGCTGGTTGAAGCGAGGCAAGACGGGCCTTCCTTAGCAACTAGAAAACAGACCCAAAAAAGCCAAAGTGAAGTGATTAGAAACAAGCAAAACATTGGGGTCTTGAGGCAGGTGCAGGAAAGGTAAGTAGATGGCACCAATGGCATTGCCACGCTGGCGCTTCTGTGTGGCATAAGGAAGAAGAGGGGCTTTAATATCATGAAAGCAGCACTGAGCACACAGGGAAGTGCTGAGAAGTCACACTGAGCACCTGGTACGGCTGTGCAGCAGGCAAGTGGTCCATTCTAGAATCACTAAACAAACTTCTCTCCCTTCCTTACCAGGAAATATAAAAGTACTAAAAATAAGAGCGCATGTAAAACTACCACAGGGATGCTGAGGTCTATTCCTTCACCATTTCAAAGAAAATCAAGTACTTGCTCAATGCGCAGAAGTATAAAGGGAGTGCTCTCTTGAAAGCTGCTAATGACACAGCACAGGTCTGAGGAGAGACCCTCCCTTGCCTTTCCCAGGCCCCCATTCCTCAGCTCTTCTCTCCTGGCCAAAAGAGCTGGAAGGCAGGGCTGGCCCACTAAAATGAATTTGCTTCAAAACTCCCCTGCCTGGAGCACTGGTTGGGCATCTGCATTCCTGAATATTTGGCAACATTATGCTCTCTGAACATAAAATAGAAATGTGATCCTCAGTGGGAAGGAAAATGTGCAACAAGATAGACTTCCTCCTCTGAAACAACAGCAAATGAAGAGGCTTGCACTTCACTGTGCTGCTGGTGGAACCCGTCAGGTGGCTCTCCATGAGTGGCCTTGCTTTGTAAATTGTTTAGTACTTCACTAACCTAAGTTCCTATGAGGTTGTTCTAATGATCGATATTAATTAAGCAGCATATTTCTATCCTGGAAACTGGCTGTTGGATAAGCCTTGAACTGCCATTGCTTCCAAGGAAACTGAATCACAGCTACTGCTGTTTAAATCTTAGAGCAAAACCCAAATGCATAATGCAACACAGGTGACTGGTGAGCAATTCAGTCTGTCTTATTCGATGAAATCCTGATATAAAGAGATAACATTTTTCTCTTGACCACAGCGAACCAAACAGCACTTATGTAGCGCAGGGTAACTGGCCACAACTGGAGATGACAATCCCCAAAGAAGCTTCTGGAAATCCTGTCTGAATATTAAGAGCCCATTTTTAAAAATTTTGGGAACCTGGGTTCTCTGGATCCTTAGGTGTCCAGAGAAGTGCAATGGGGGTCAATGAGATGGTTTCCATGTTTACAGTGCCTGCAAGGTACATCCCCCAACTTATGAGATATCACCCATCACTGTGACCTCATTTCCTACCACCCTCTCATCTTATTCACTCTGCTCCAGACTTGCACTGACCTCCCTGAGGTTCCGCTAACACATGGGAGCTTTGGTGCCACTGCTCCCACAGGCTGGAAGGCTTCTTCGCATTATCGTCATGGCTACCTCCCTCACTTTTTCCAAAAGTTTGCTCAAACATTACCTCCCAGTGAGGCCTATGTCTGAGGCCTGGCCACTCTGTTTGCCATCACAACTCTGCCTCCGTGAGTCCACATTTCCCTACTTCATCCATCCGTTCCCATTCATAACATCCATCCCTCCCTCACTCATTTCACTGCAAAAGCACCAGACCACTTCTGACCCTTACTCTTAAAACAAGAATTCAAGACAAGAAAAATACACAAAAAATCCAATGGCTGGAGGCGCTTCAAGATGGCGGAAGAGTAAGACGCGGAGATCACCTTCCTCCCCACAAATACATCAGAAATACATCTACATGTGGAACAGCTGCGACAGAACACCTACTGAACGCTGGCAGAAGACCTCAGACCTCCCAAAAGGCAAGAAACTCCTCACGTACCTGGGTAGGGCAAAAGAAAAAAAGGAAAAACAGAGACAAAAGGATAGAGACGGGACCTGCACCAGTGGGAGGGAGCTGTGAAGGAGGAAAGGTTTCCATACACTAGGAAGTCACTTCGCGGGCGGAGACGGCGTGTGGCGGAGGGGAAAGCTTCAGAGCCGCGGAGGAGAGCACAGCAACAGGGGTGAGGAGGTCAAAGCAGAGAGATTCCCGCACAGAGGATCAGGGCCGACCAGCACTCACCAGTCCGAGAGGCTTGTCTGCTCACCCGCCGGGGCGGGTGAGGCTGGGAGCTGAGGCTCGGGCTTCGGAGGTCGGATCCCAGGGAGAGGACTGGGGTTGGCGGCGTGAACACTGCCTGCAGGGGGTTAGTGCGCCACGGCTAGCCGGGAGGGAGTCCGGGAAAAAGTCCGGAGCTGCCAAAGAGGCAAGAGACTTTTTCTTGCCTCTTTGTTTCCTGGTGCGCGAGGAGAGGGGATTGAGAGTGCTGCTGAAAGGAGCTCCAGAGACGGGCGCGAGCCGCGGCTATCAGCGCGCGCTGCTTCAAGGAGCTCCAGAGAC